>NW_027422694.1:370000-372500 GCF_048934315.1 Petromyzon marinus | reverse complement strand
ATGAGATTGGTGAAAAACAAAGGCAAACGTTCAAAACCTGAGAACGACATTATTAAACCCAGGATATTACCCACACGATCTTGGATGAAGAAGAGAGCGGAAAAACGAGGAAGCTTCATGAAGCACCAGAAGCTCTTCTTTAAGAACCGCTCTCTTCTTGCGTCCTTAGTCCTGGATGGCACTGAACGTCATGAATGCCGAATCCCGAACGCAGATGTATATCGTTTTTACTGCGAAAAATGGGAGAAGGTGTTGCCATTCAATGGCCTGGGCCAATTTAAGTCATCAGGTGTTGCAAATAACGAATACTTTGAGCCCCTAATTTCGGTGGAGGAAGTTCAGACTGCCATACGGGCCATTAAACCAACGTCAGCAGCTGGGCCAGATGGCCTAACAAGGGCTGCAATCTGTGCTGCCGACCCCGAGGGTCGGACACTGACAGCCCTATTTAATGCATGGATGATTACAGGAATTATTCCCAAAGAGTTGAAAAAGAATAGGACGATTCTTATTCCTAAGGTTATGGACGATGAAAAGCTGAAAGAATTGGGGAACTGGAGACCAATAACGATTGGTTCAATGATTCTGAGATTATTTTCCAGAATAATGACTGCACGTCTTGCTCGTGCTTGTCCCTTAAACCCAAGGCAGCGTGGTTTTATAGCGGCATCTGGCTGCTCTGAAAATCTTAAGGTGCTACAGGACCTTATGAGACACGCTAAGAAATTGCACAGGCCGTTGGCTGTCATGTTCATCGACATAGCGAAAGCTTTTGACTCGGTTTCGCATGCTCATATTTTATGGGTGTTAAGGCACAAGAAAGTAGATGAACACGTGGTGGGCATCATCCAGAACGCCTACGATCGGTGTACGACCTCGTTCAAAAGCAATGGCGAGTCGACTCGAGAAATTAGCATACGTGTTGGTGTCAAACAGGGTGACCCCATGTCACCCCTGCTCTTCAATCTTGCCATGGACCCTTTGATATGCACCCTAGAGTCACACGGAGTTGGGTACTCCATTGATACCGACCACGTGACAGCTCTTGCGTTTGCTGATGATTTGGTGTTGGTGAGCGAATCTTGGGTTGGTATGGCCGCCAATCTAGTGATCTTGGAATCATTTTGTGGGCTATCGGGATTGGAGGTTCAGGCCAGAAAGTGCCAGGGCTTCATGATAAGCCCAACCAAAGATTCATATACGGTGAACAACTGCGACCCATGGACTATCAAAAATAAAGATGTCCATATGATCCAACCTGATGAATCAACGAAATACCTTGGTCTGAAAATTGGCCCTTGGACTGGCACTATACAGCCTGATCTACATTGTCAGCTAAAGACATGGATCTCGAAAATCGATGAGGCGCCTCTGAAGCCAACTCAGAAGGTTGAACTACTCAATGCCTATGCCCTACGCAGATTGTTATATCCTGCAGACCACTCGGACTGCAAGCAATCAACTCTCCGTGGGTTGGACCAAGAGATTAGAAAGGCGGTAAAAGGATGGCTCCACCTTCCCGCTTCAACTTGTGATGGACTGTTATATGCCAGAGCCCGAGACGGAGGCCTTGCCATCTTGAAACTGGAAAAAACAATCCCTTCGGTTCAAGTTAGAAGGCTGCAACGTATAGCAAACTCGTCCGATGCTATCACCCGTAATATTGTGTCCTCGCAGGGTATGGAGGAAGAATACCGTAATTTGTGGGTACGAGCAGGGGGTGACAGTGATGCAATCCCAACATTCGTTCTCAGGGACTCGGTGTCAAAAGAACCTGTATATCCGAGACCCTGCGATTGGAGGGAGCATGAATTTCAGAGATGGTGCGAAAAGCCGGTTCAAGGAAGGGGCATTGTAAACTTTGCGCATGATAGAATCAGTAATGCTTGGTTGAGGCCATGGTGCGGCTTTAAACAATGCTTTTTTATCGCAGCACTACAACTAAGGGCAAATATTTACCCAACAAGAGAAAGCTTGAACAGAGGCAGAGATGGGGCCTTACGTTCCTGCAGGAAATGCTCTGCCAGACTCGAGTCCCTTTCGCACATTCTCGGTCAATGTCCTGCAGTACAGAAAGCAAGAATTGCGCGACATAACAAGATCAGTAACATTCTGGCAGACGAAGCGGCTAGATTGGGCTGGTCTGTATACAAAGAGCCACGGTTCATATCCGAGACGGGAGAGATGAGAAAGCCTGACCTCGTGTTTGCAAAAGATGAGGAGGCGGTTGTGATCGATGTCACCGTCCGTTTTGAGCTTTCAAAGAATACCTTGTCAGATGCTGCCTCCCACAAAGTTTCGTACTATACCCCTCTTGGTGATCAAGTCAAAGTGCTGACGAAGGCTAGCAAGGTCACATTCTTTGGATTCCCGGTTGGGGCAAGAGGAAAGTGGCCCCTTGAGAATAACGAGGTACTTACCTCCCTGGGCCTGACCAAACCCAGAACGACATCACTGGCCAAGATGATTTCCCGCAGAACGCTGCTTTTCTCTCTTGATA
>NW_027422694.1:362500-365000 GCF_048934315.1 Petromyzon marinus | reverse complement strand
ACCAGGTCACCAGGTTGTCAGCTTCCCACCTATAGTCAGACTCATCCCCACCAGAGATCAGCCCAATGAGGGTGGTGTCGTCCGACAAACTTCAAGAGTTTGACGGACAGATGATTGGAGGCGCAGCTGTTGGTATACAGGGAGAAGAGCAGTGGGCAAAGGACGCAGCCCTGAGGAGTTCCCGTGCTGATGGACCTGGAGTCAGAGACTTCTGTTCCCGGCTTAACGCACTGCTTCCTGTCAGAGAGGAAGTCTGTGATCCACCTGCAGGTGGAGTAGGGCACGTTCAGCTGGAAGAGCTTGTCCTGAAGCAGGGCAGGGATGATGGTGTTGAAGGCAGAGCTGAAGTCCACAAACAGGATCCTGGCGTAGGATGCTGGGGCGTCCACATGCTGTAGGGTGAAGTGGAGGGCCATGTTAACTGCGTCGTCCACAGACCTGTTGGCTCTGTAGGCAAACTGAAGGGGGTCCAGGAGAGGGTCTGTGATGGCTTTGAGGTGTGCCAGGAGCAGGCGCTCAAAAGACTTCATTACCACAGATGTAAGGGCGACCGGTCTGTAATCATTTAGTCCTGTTGGCCTTAGCTTTTTGGGCACAGCGATGATGGTGGAGGACTTGAGACAGGCTGGTACATGGAATGTCTCCAGGGAGGTGTTAAAGATGTTGGTGAACACCGGAGACAGCTGGCCAGCGCAGTGCCTGAGGGTGGCTGGAGAGACAGAGTCCGGCCCGGCTGCTTTGCGTGGATTCTGCCTCTTGAAAAGCCCATTAACTTCTCCCTCCTGAAAGGAGAGAGTCGTTTCTGTAGTATGGGTGGGGGATGGGGCCTCTTGGGTGGGAAGGGGTGGTTCAGGACAGTCCAATTGTCTTTCAAATCTACGGTAGAACTCGTTCAGGTCGTTGGCTAGGCGGGAGTCGTTAGTGGTGTGGGGCGCTCTGGGTTTGTAGTTGGTGATGTGCCTGAGCCCTTTGGCAGACAGAAGCAGCGTCGTTAGTAGAGAACTGGTGTTTTAGTGTCTCTGAGTACAGTCGTTTAGCCTCTCTCACCGCTTTGCTAAACCTGTTCTTCGACTCCTTGAATCTGTCTCTATCCCCACTCCTAAACGCTTCCTCCTTCTCCAACCTCAACCTTTTGAGCTTTGCTGAGAACCAGGGCTTGTTGTTGTTAAAGTTCACCCTGGTACGTGTTGGGATACAGCAGTCCTCACAGAAGCTGATGTACACAGCCTCTGTGAGTTCATCCAGACTATTGGTAGCAGTCGTGAACATATCCCAGTCAGTACAGTCTAAGCACGCCCGCAAATCTTCCACAGCCTCACTGGTCCACTGTTTAGATGTCCTCACAGCAGGTTTACAGAGTTTTAGTTGCTGCCTGTATGCACGAATCAGGTGGACCAAGGGAGTTCTGTGCGAGCCGAACAGCCCCGTGACCCACAAGAGAAACATCCCCGCCAAATTCGAGCGTTTGACGGGGTCTATCCGTGAAAAAATATTCACGTTTTTGAGTGCACATGCATTTCTGCTGCAAATGCCTCTGGAAGTTTCATGCCGTTCGTATGCCAATTGTGGCAACACGAAAATGACCCGTTTTCCCATTCCGAGGGATTTCTGTGCGACCCTAACAGCCCCGTGAGCCACAAGAGACACATCCCCGCCAATTTCTAGCGTTTCACGGGGTCTATCCGTGAAAAATATAGACGTTTTTGAGTGCACATGCATTTCTGCTGCAGATGCCTCTGGAAGTTTCATGCCGTTCGTACGCAATGTGGCAACACGAAAATGACCCCTTTTCCCATTCCGAGGGATTTCTGTGCGACCCTAACTAACAGCGCCCGTGAGCCACAAGAGAGACATCCCCGCCAATTTATAGCGTTTCACGGGGTCTATCCGTGAAAAATATAGACGTTTTTGAGTGCACATGCATTCCTGCTGCAAATGCCTCTGGAAGTTTCATGCCGTTCCTATGCAATGTGGCCACACAAAAATGACCCGTTTTCCCATTCCGAGGCATTTCTGTGCGACCCTAACAGCCCCGTGAGCCACAAGAGAGACATCCCCGCCAACTTCTAGCGTTTGACGGGGTCTATGCGTGAAAAATATTAAAATTTTTGAGTGCACGTGCCTTTCTGCTGCAAATGCCTCTGGAAGTTTCATGGCGTTCCTATGCAATGTGGCAACACGAAAATGACCCCTTTTCCCATTCCGAGGGAGTTCTGTGCCACCCTAACAGCCCCGTGAGCCACAAGAGACACATCCCCGCCAATTTCTAGCGTTTCACGGGGTCTATCCGTGAAACATATAGAAGTTTTTGAGTGCACATGCATTCCTGCTGCAAATGCCTCTGGAAGTTTCATGCGGTTCGTACGCAATGTGGCAACACGAAAATGACCCGTTTTCCCATTCCCAGGGATTTCTGTGCGACCCGAACAGCCCCGTGAGCCACAAGAGACACATCCCCGCCAATTTCTAGCGTTTCACGGGGTCTATCCGTGAAAAATAT
>NW_027422694.1:350000-352500 GCF_048934315.1 Petromyzon marinus | reverse complement strand
GAGAGGGTCTGTGATGGCTTTGAGGTGTGCCAGGAGCAGGCGCTCAAAAGACTTCATTACCACAGATGTAAGGGCGACCGGTCTGTAATCATTTAGTCCTGTTGGCCTTAGCTTTTTGGGCACAGCGATGATGGTGGAGGACTTGAGACAGGCTGGTACATGGAATGTCTCCAGGGAGGTGTTAAAGATGTTGGTGAACACCGGAGACAGCTGGCCAGCGCAGTGCCTGAGGGTGGCTGGAGAGACAGAGTCCGGCCCGGCTGCTTTGCGTGGATTCTGCCTCTTGAAAAGCCCATTAACTTCTCCCTCCTGAAAGGAGAGAGTCGTTTCTGTAGTATGGGTGGGGGATGGGGCCTCTTGGGTGGGAAGGGGTGGTTCAGGACAGTCCAATTGTCTTTCAAATCTACGGTAGAACTCGTTCAGGTCGTTGGCTAGGCGGGAGTCGTTAGTGGTGTGGGGCGCTCTGGGTTTGTAGTTGGTGATGTGCCTGAGCCCTTTGGCAGACAGAAGCAGCGTCGTTAGTAGAGAACTGGTGTTTTAGTGTCTCTGAGTACAGTCGTTTAGCCTCTCTCACCGCTTTGCTAAACCTGTTCTTCGACTCCTTGAATCTGTCTCTATCCCCACTCCTAAACGCTTCCTCCTTCTCCAACCTCAACCTTTTGAGCTTTGCTGAGAACCAGGGCTTGTTGTTGTTAAAGTTCACCCTGGTACGTGTTGGGATACAGCAGTCCTCACAGAAGCTGATGTACACAGCCTCTGTGAGTTCATCCAGACTATTGGTAGCAGTCGTGAACATATCCCAGTCAGTACAGTCTAAGCACGCCCGCAAATCTTCCACAGCCTCACTGGTCCACTGTTTAGATGTCCTCACAGCAGGTTTACAGAGTTTTAGTTGCTGCCTGTATGCACGAATCAGGTGGACCAAGGGAGTTCTGTGCGAGCCGAACAGCCCCGTGACCCACAAGAGAAACATCCCCGCCAAATTCGAGCGTTTGACGGGGTCTATCCGTGAAAAAATATTCACGTTTTTGAGTGCACATGCATTTCTGCTGCAAATGCCTCTGGAAGTTTCATGCCGTTCGTATGCCAATTGTGGCAACACGAAAATGACCCGTTTTCCCATTCCGAGGGATTTCTGTGCGACCCTAACAGCCCCGTGAGCCACAAGAGACACATCCCCGCCAATTTCTAGCGTTTCACGGGGTCTATCCGTGAAAAATATAGACGTTTTTGAGTGCACATGCATTTCTGCTGCAGATGCCTCTGGAAGTTTCATGCCGTTCGTACGCAATGTGGCAACACGAAAATGACCCCTTTTCCCATTCCGAGGGATTTCTGTGCGACCCTAACTAACAGCGCCCGTGAGCCACAAGAGAGACATCCCCGCCAATTTATAGCGTTTCACGGGGTCTATCCGTGAAAAATATAGACGTTTTTGAGTGCACATGCATTCCTGCTGCAAATGCCTCTGGAAGTTTCATGCCGTTCCTATGCAATGTGGCCACACAAAAATGACCCGTTTTCCCATTCCGAGGCATTTCTGTGCGACCCTAACAGCCCCGTGAGCCACAAGAGAGACATCCCCGCCAACTTCTAGCGTTTGACGGGGTCTATGCGTGAAAAATATTAAAATTTTTGAGTGCACGTGCCTTTCTGCTGCAAATGCCTCTGGAAGTTTCATGGCGTTCCTATGCAATGTGGCAACACGAAAATGACCCCTTTTCCCATTCCGAGGGAGTTCTGTGCCACCCTAACAGCCCCGTGAGCCACAAGAGACACATCCCCGCCAATTTCTAGCGTTTCACGGGGTCTATCCGTGAAACATATAGAAGTTTTTGAGTGCACATGCATTCCTGCTGCAAATGCCTCTGGAAGTTTCATGCGGTTCGTACGCAATGTGGCAACACGAAAATGACCCGTTTTCCCATTCCCAGGGATTTCTGTGCGACCCGAACAGCCCCGTGAGCCACAAGAGACACATCCCCGCCAATTTCTAGCGTTTCACGGGGTCTATCCGTGAAAAATATCAATTTTTTTTTGACTGCACATGCATTTCTGCTGCAAATGCCTCTGGAAGTTGCATGCGGTTCGCATGCAATGTGGCGACACGAAAATGACCCGTTTTCCCATTCCGAGGGATTTCTGTGCCACCCTAACAGCCCCGTGAGCCACAAGAGAGACATCCCCGCCAATTTCTAGCGTATCACGGGGTCTATCCGTGAGAAATATTCACTTTTTTGAGTGCACATGCATTCCTGCTGCAAATGCCTCTGGAAGTTTCATGCGGTTCGTATGCAATGTGGCGACACGAAAATGACCCGTTTTCCCATTCCGAGGGATTTCTGTGCCACCCTAACAGCCCCGTGAGCCACAAGAGAGACATCCCCGCCCACTTCTAGCGTTTCACGGGGTCTCTCCGTGAAAAATATCACATTTTTTGAGTGCACATGCATTCCTGCTGCAAATGCCTCTGGAAGTTTCATGCGGTTCGCATGCAATG
>NW_027422694.1:337500-340000 GCF_048934315.1 Petromyzon marinus | reverse complement strand
TTTGGCAGACAGAAGCAGCGTCGTTAGTAGAGAACTGGTGTTTTAGTGTCTCTGAGTACAGTCGTTTAGCCTCTCTCACCGCTTTGCTAAACCTGTTCTTCGACTCCTTGAATCTGTCTCTATCCCCACTCCTAAACGCTTCCTCCTTCTCCAACCTCAACCTTTTGAGCTTTGCTGAGAACCAGGGCTTGTTGTTGTTAAAGTTCACCCTGGTACGTGTTGGGATACAGCAGTCCTCACAGAAGCTGATGTACACAGCCTCTGTGAGTTCATCCAGACTATTGGTAGCAGTCGTGAACATATCCCAGTCAGTACAGTCTAAGCACGCCCGCAAATCTTCCACAGCCTCACTGGTCCACTGTTTAGATGTCCTCACAGCAGGTTTACAGAGTTTTAGTTGCTGCCTGTATGCACGAATCAGGTGGACCAAGGGAGTTCTGTGCGAGCCGAACAGCCCCGTGACCCACAAGAGAAACATCCCCGCCAAATTCGAGCGTTTGACGGGGTCTATCCGTGAAAAAATATTCACGTTTTTGAGTGCACATGCATTTCTGCTGCAAATGCCTCTGGAAGTTTCATGCCGTTCGTATGCCAATTGTGGCAACACGAAAATGACCCGTTTTCCCATTCCGAGGGATTTCTGTGCGACCCTAACAGCCCCGTGAGCCACAAGAGACACATCCCCGCCAATTTCTAGCGTTTCACGGGGTCTATCCGTGAAAAATATAGACGTTTTTGAGTGCACATGCATTTCTGCTGCAGATGCCTCTGGAAGTTTCATGCCGTTCGTACGCAATGTGGCAACACGAAAATGACCCCTTTTCCCATTCCGAGGGATTTCTGTGCGACCCTAACTAACAGCGCCCGTGAGCCACAAGAGAGACATCCCCGCCAATTTATAGCGTTTCACGGGGTCTATCCGTGAAAAATATAGACGTTTTTGAGTGCACATGCATTCCTGCTGCAAATGCCTCTGGAAGTTTCATGCCGTTCCTATGCAATGTGGCCACACAAAAATGACCCGTTTTCCCATTCCGAGGCATTTCTGTGCGACCCTAACAGCCCCGTGAGCCACAAGAGAGACATCCCCGCCAACTTCTAGCGTTTGACGGGGTCTATGCGTGAAAAATATTAAAATTTTTGAGTGCACGTGCCTTTCTGCTGCAAATGCCTCTGGAAGTTTCATGGCGTTCCTATGCAATGTGGCAACACGAAAATGACCCCTTTTCCCATTCCGAGGGAGTTCTGTGCCACCCTAACAGCCCCGTGAGCCACAAGAGACACATCCCCGCCAATTTCTAGCGTTTCACGGGGTCTATCCGTGAAACATATAGAAGTTTTTGAGTGCACATGCATTCCTGCTGCAAATGCCTCTGGAAGTTTCATGCGGTTCGTACGCAATGTGGCAACACGAAAATGACCCGTTTTCCCATTCCCAGGGATTTCTGTGCGACCCGAACAGCCCCGTGAGCCACAAGAGACACATCCCCGCCAATTTCTAGCGTTTCACGGGGTCTATCCGTGAAAAATATCAATTTTTTTTTGACCGCACATGCATTTCTGCTGCAAATGCCTCTGGAAGTTGCATGCGGTTCGCATGCAATGTGGCGACACGAAAATGACCCGTTTTCCCATTCCGAGGGATTTCTGTGCCACCCTAACAGCCCCGTGAGCCACAAGAGAGACATCCCCGCCAATTTCTAGCGTATCACGGGGTCTATCCGTGAGAAATATTCACTTTTTTGAGTGCACATGCATTCCTGCTGCAAATGCCTCTGGAAGTTTCATGCGGTTCGTATGCAATGTGGCGACACGAAAATGACCCGTTTTCCCATTCCGAGGGATTTCTGTGCCACCCTAACAGCCCCGTGAGCCACAAGAGAGACATCCCCGCCCACTTCTAGCGTTTCACGGGGTCTCTCCGTGAAAAATATCACATTTTTTGAGTGCACATGCATTCCTGCTGCAAATGCCTCTGGAAGTTTCATGCGGTTCGCATGCAATGTGGCGACACGAAAATGACCCGTTTTTTCCCATTCCGAGGGATTTCTGTGCCACCCTAACAGCCCCGTGAGCCACAAGAGACACATCCCCGCCAATTTCTAGCGTTTCACGGGGTCTATCCGTGAAAAATATTCAATTTTTTGACTGCACATGCATTTCTGCTGCAAATGCCTCTGGAAGTTTCATGCGGTTCGCATGCAATGTGGCGACACGAAAATGACCCGTTTTCCCATTCCGAGGGATTTCTGTGCCACCCTAACAGCCCCGTGAGCCACAAGAGAGACATCGCCGCCAATTTCTAGCGTTTCACGGGGTCTATCCGTGAAAAATATTCACTTTTTTGACTGCACATGCATTCCTGCTGCAAATGCCTCTGGAAGTTTCATGCCGTTCGCATGCAATGTGGCAACACGAAAATGACCCGTTTTCCCATTCCGAGGGATTTCTGTGCCACCCTAACAGCCCCGTGAGCCACAAGAGACACATCCCCGCCAAT
>NW_027422694.1:287500-290000 GCF_048934315.1 Petromyzon marinus | reverse complement strand
AGTACAGTCGTTTAGCCTCTCTCACCGCTTTGCTAAACCTGTTCTTCGACTCCTTGAATCTGTCTCTATCCCCACTCCTAAACGCTTCCTCCTTCTCCAACCTCAACCTTTTGAGCTTTGCTGAGAACCAGGGCTTGTTGTTGTTAAAGTTCACCCTGGTACGTGTTGGGATACAGCAGTCCTCACAGAAGCTGATGTACACAGCCTCTGTGAGTTCATCCAGACTATTGGTAGCAGTCGTGAACATATCCCAGTCAGTACAGTCTAAGCACGCCCGCAAATCTTCCACAGCCTCACTGGTCCACTGTTTAGATGTCCTCACAGCAGGTTTACAGAGTTTTAGTTGCTGCCTGTATGCACGAATCAGGTGGACCAAGGGAGTTCTGTGCGAGCCGAACAGCCCCGTGACCCACAAGAGAAACATCCCCGCCAAATTCGAGCGTTTGACGGGGTCTATCCGTGAAAAAATATTCACGTTTTTGAGTGCACATGCATTTCTGCTGCAAATGCCTCTGGAAGTTTCATGCCGTTCGTATGCCAATTGTGGCAACACGAAAATGACCCGTTTTCCCATTCCGAGGGATTTCTGTGCGACCCTAACAGCCCCGTGAGCCACAAGAGACACATCCCCGCCAATTTCTAGCGTTTCACGGGGTCTATCCGTGAAAAATATAGACGTTTTTGAGTGCACATGCATTTCTGCTGCAGATGCCTCTGGAAGTTTCATGCCGTTCGTACGCAATGTGGCAACACGAAAATGACCCCTTTTCCCATTCCGAGGGATTTCTGTGCGACCCTAACTAACAGCGCCCGTGAGCCACAAGAGAGACATCCCCGCCAATTTATAGCGTTTCACGGGGTCTATCCGTGAAAAATATAGACGTTTTTGAGTGCACATGCATTCCTGCTGCAAATGCCTCTGGAAGTTTCATGCCGTTCCTATGCAATGTGGCCACACAAAAATGACCCGTTTTCCCATTCCGAGGCATTTCTGTGCGACCCTAACAGCCCCGTGAGCCACAAGAGAGACATCCCCGCCAACTTCTAGCGTTTGACGGGGTCTATGCGTGAAAAATATTAAAATTTTTGAGTGCACGTGCCTTTCTGCTGCAAATGCCTCTGGAAGTTTCATGGCGTTCCTATGCAATGTGGCAACACGAAAATGACCCCTTTTCCCATTCCGAGGGAGTTCTGTGCCACCCTAACAGCCCCGTGAGCCACAAGAGACACATCCCCGCCAATTTCTAGCGTTTCACGGGGTCTATCCGTGAAACATATAGAAGTTTTTGAGTGCACATGCATTCCTGCTGCAAATGCCTCTGGAAGTTTCATGCGGTTCGTACGCAATGTGGCAACACGAAAATGACCCGTTTTCCCATTCCCAGGGATTTCTGTGCGACCCGAACAGCCCCGTGAGCCACAAGAGACACATCCCCGCCAATTTCTAGCGTTTCACGGGGTCTATCCGTGAAAAATATCAATTTTTTTTTGACTGCACATGCATTTCTGCTGCAAATGCCTCTGGAAGTTGCATGCGGTTCGCATGCAATGTGGCGACACGAAAATGACCCGTTTTCCCATTCCGAGGGATTTCTGTGCCACCCTAACAGCCCCGTGAGCCACAAGAGAGACATCCCCGCCAATTTCTAGCGTATCACGGGGTCTATCCGTGAGAAATATTCACTTTTTTGAGTGCACATGCATTCCTGCTGCAAATGCCTCTGGAAGTTTCATGCGGTTCGTATGCAATGTGGCGACACGAAAATGACCCGTTTTCCCATTCCGAGGGATTTCTGTGCCACCCTAACAGCCCCGTGAGCCACAAGAGAGACATCCCCGCCCACTTCTAGCGTTTCACGGGGTCTCTCCGTGAAAAATATCACATTTTTTGAGTGCACATGCATTCCTGCTGCAAATGCCTCTGGAAGTTTCATGCGGTTCGCATGCAATGTGGCGACACGAAAATGACCCGTTTTTTCCCATTCCGAGGGATTTCTGTGCCACCCTAACAGCCCCGTGAGCCACAAGAGACACATCCCCGCCAATTTCTAGCGTTTCACGGGGTCTATCCGTGAAAAATATTCAATTTTTTGACTGCACATGCATTTCTGCTGCAAATGCCTCTGGAAGTTTCATGCGGTTCGCATGCAATGTGGCGACACGAAAATGACCCGTTTTCCCATTCCGAGGGATTTCTGTGCCACCCTAACAGCCCCGTGAGCCACAAGAGAGACATCGCCGCCAATTTCTAGCGTTTCACGGGGTCTATCCGTGAAAAATATTCACTTTTTTGACTGCACATGCATTCCTGCTGCAAATGCCTCTGGAAGTTTCATGCCGTTCGCATGCAATGTGGCAACACGAAAATGACCCGTTTTCCCATTCCGAGGGATTTCTGTGCCACCCTAACAGCCCCGTGAGCCACAAGAGACACATCCCCGCCAATTTCTAGCGTTTCACGGGGTCTATCCGTAAAAATGTAGCACGCACCAAAACGAGA
>NW_027422694.1:265000-267500 GCF_048934315.1 Petromyzon marinus | reverse complement strand
GCAGATAGCATACACAAGATAGCGTCGCACTACGGAAGAACTTGCAAAAGTTTAATAGGTAAAACTAGTGCTATAACCACCACAATTGAGGAAACACTATTTAGTTGTTCATATTGTAGCAGAGGTTTTACTACGAAAACAGGTTTAGGGGTACATACTAGACGAACTCATCCGACAGAACATGAAGCTAGACTACAGCAAAACGCACCAGGAAGGAAAGTTAGATGGGGAGAAGAAGAGGTAGAAATTATGGCCCATAAAGAAGCCCAACAGAATGATGAGGACATAAACATGAATCAACTAATACAGAACTCAGTTATGCCACACAGAACGCTAGAAGCGATTAAAGGGAAGCGGAGAAATATCAAGTATAAGGAATTGGTAAGGACATTGAAAGAAACCACCTATAAGGTAGAAAACCAATGCCTTGTTAACTTAGTTTTACCGACAACATCGGAAATAACAACTACACCTTCTGAAGGAGATCAGCCAGCAATAAGGGCCGAAAAAGAACAATCACTGACAGCAGCTGAGGATCTTCAGGTCATAATTACCGATCTAAAGATCGAGAATTTAAGTCACAATCAGGCGTTACTGCTACTCAATTCTCATGTAGAAAAGTTTTTAAATCGAAGTAAACCAATTAATAGGAAAGATCGTGTAAACCAACAGGAGAAAGATGAGAATAGGCATCGAAGACAATCAAAGCAAACTAAATACAGGAGGTATCAATATTTATACCATACGAACAAGAAAGCTCTATTAGACGAGATTACTTCAGATAGATCGGGGCCAAGTATATACCCAACTGAAGAAAGCATACGGGGAACATTCGTTACTTTATTCGAGTCAAACTCTCCTCCAGATAATATACCCTTTAAATTAAAAAACGACCGATCATGCATCGATATCGTAAAAGCAATCACCTTAGATGAGTTGATTAAGACCCTAGCAATTATGAAGGATAAGTCACCTGGACAGGACAACATTATTCTTAGCGATCTTAGGACTTTACCAATAAAATATTTACTAGATATCTTAAATATCATCCTTTATTTACAGGATATACCACAAATATGGAAACAACACAGAACAAGACTTATACCTAAAACTAAAGAGGATTTAGAAAAACCCTCAAATTGGAGACCCATAACCATCTCATCAATTGTAATTAGGCTATTACACAAAATTTTAAGTTATCGTCTAGGACAGCAATTAAAGCTTAATTACAGGCAGAAAGCATTCCTCCCGGTAGACGGATGTTTCGAAAATAGTGCATTACTACACTTCATCATACACAACGCCAGGCAAAAGCACGAAAACACGCAAATAGTGTCAATAGACCTCAGTAAGGCATTCGATTCTGTCAGCCACGAATCGATTATTAGAGCCTTAAAGCGATTTAACTTATCAAAGGAATCAACAACGTACTTGACCAACATCTATAAGTGTAATCTAACTGATATTGTATTTGGATCGACAACAATGCGTAACATAAATCTAAAAAGAGGCGTAAAGCAAGGTGATCCACTTTCACCGCTACTATTTAACATGATTATGGATGAACTATTGGATAACTTGCCGACATATATAGGAGTTAATGTAGGAAATCAGAAAGTAAATTCAATGATGTTTGCAGACGACCTTATCCTATTTGCAGAAACGGAATGTGGCATGAATAAACTCTTGGATATAACTACTAAATTCCTCGATGACAGACACTTGAAAATAAATATAAACAAATGCAATTCGTTAAGATTTATCAAGTACGGCAAACAGAAGACATTTAGTGTTGCAACGACATCATCGTACTTTATAAATAACGAACCCATTAATCCGGTATCATATGTAAAGGGATTCAAATATCTAGGCATTGAATTTGACCCAAGGGGAAAACGATCTATAAGCTGTAACCTGCTCGCAGCAATGTTAAACAAACTGACCAGAGCACCGTTAAAGCCAGAAAAGAAAGTATATTTAATCAATAACAATTTGATACCTCGTATTATTCATCAATTGGTCCTCGGAAAAGTTACCAAGGGTTTATTGATGTCACTTGATTCTGAAATTAGGAAAACAGTAAAGCTTCTGCTCAGGTTGCCACACGATACGCCCGACAGTTTCTTTTATACATCAGTATCCAACGGAGGAATGGGCATAAGAAATTTATGCGACTCAGTTGCACTATCTATAATAAGCAGACACAACAAAATGATAACTTCAGATGATCTAGCAATAAGAGCATTATCACAACAATCATACACTATTGCAACGTTAAAACAGGCCCATATCATTGCAGGCTCCAAATTTCCTTCGAAATCTTTAAATCAGAACAAATGGTCAAATAAACTATATCAAACAACAGATGGTCGGGGGTTGGTATACTGCCAATCTCAAACAGAAAACAATTCATGGATAACAGGGAATCATAGAACAATAAAATCGTATAATTACATAGACATGGTTAAACTAAGGATTAATGCACTACCCACTAAATCGA
>NW_027422694.1:247500-250000 GCF_048934315.1 Petromyzon marinus | reverse complement strand
GGGCTGTATTCTTCCTGAAGTCCACAACCATCTCAACTGTCCTTAGAGCATTTAGCTCTAAGTTGTTCTGGCTACACCAGGTCACCAGGTTGTCAGCTTCCCACCTATAGTCAGACTCATCCCCACCAGAGATCAGCCCAATGAGGGTGGTGTCGTCCGACAAACTTCAAGAGTTTGACGGACAGATGATTGGAGGCGCAGCTGTTGGTATACAGGGAGAAGAGCAGTGGGCAAAGGACGCAGCCCTGAGGAGTTCCCGTGCTGATGGACCTGGAGTCAGAGACTTCTGTTCCCGGCTTAACGCACTGCTTCCTGTCAGAGAGGAAGTCTGTGATCCACCTGCAGGTGGAGTAGGGCACGTTCAGCTGGAAGAGCTTGTCCTGAAGCAGGGCAGGGATGATGGTGTTGAAGGCAGAGCTGAAGTCCACAAACAGGATCCTGGCGTAGGATGCTGGGGCGTCCACATGCTGTAGGGTGAAGTGGAGGGCCATGTTAACTGCGTCGTCCACAGACCTGTTGGCTCTGTAGGCAAACTGAAGGGGGTCCAGGAGAGGGTCTGTGATGGCTTTGAGGTGTGCCAGGAGCAGGCGCTCAAAAGACTTCATTACCACAGATGTAAGGGCGACCGGTCTGTAATCATTTAGTCCTGTTGGCCTTAGCTTTTTGGGCACAACGATGATGGTGGAGGACTTGAGACAGGCTGGTACATGGCATGTCTCCAGGGAGGTGTTAAAGATGTTGGTGAACACCGGAGACAGCTGGCCAGCGCAGTGCCTGAGGGTGGCTGGAGAGACAGAGTCCGGCCCGGCTGCTTTGCGTGGATTCTGCCTCTTGAAAAGCCCATTAACTTCTCCCTCCTGAAAGGAGAGAGTCGTTTCTGTAGTATGGGTGGGGGATGGGGCCTCTTGGGTGGGAAGGGGTGGTTCAGGACAGTCCAATTGTCTTTCAAATCTACGGTAGAACTCGTTCAGGTCGTTGGCTAGGCGGGAGTCGTTAGTGGTGTGGGGCGCTCTGGGTTTGTAGTTGGTGATGTGCCTGAGCCCTTTGGCAGACAGAAGCAGCGTCGTTAGTAGAGAACTGGTGTTTTAGTGTCTCTGAGTACAGTCGTTTAGCCTCTCTCACCGCTTTGCTAAACCTGTTCTTCGACTCCTTGAATCTGTCTCTATCCCCACTCCTAAACGCTTCCTCCTTCTCCAACCTCAACCTTTTGAGCTTTGCTGAGAACCAGGGCTTGTTGTTGTTAAAGTTCACCCTGGTACGTGTTGGGATACAGCAGTCCTCACAGAAGCTGATGTACACAGCCTCTGTGAGTTCATCCAGACTATTGGTAGCAGTCGTGAACATATCCCAGTCAGTACAGTCTAAGCACGCCCGCAAATCTTCCACAGCCTCACTGGTCCACTGTTTAGATGTCCTCACAGCAGGTTTACAGAGTTTTAGTTGCTGCCTGTATGCACGAATCAGGTGGACCAAGGGAGTTCTGTGCGAGCCGAACAGCCCCGTGACCCACAAGAGAAACATCCCCGCCAAATTCGAGCGTTTGACGGGGTCTATCCGTGAAAAAATATTCACGTTTTTGAGTGCACATGCATTTCTGCTGCAAATGCCTCTGGAAGTTTCATGCCGTTCGTATGCCAATTGTGGCAACACGAAAATGACCCGTTTTCCCATTCCGAGGGATTTCTGTGCGACCCTAACAGCCCCGTGAGCCACAAGAGACACATCCCCGCCAATTTCTAGCGTTTCACGGGGTCTATCCGTGAAAAATATAGACGTTTTTGAGTGCACATGCATTTCTGCTGCAGATGCCTCTGGAAGTTTCATGCCGTTCGTACGCAATGTGGCAACACGAAAATGACCCCTTTTCCCATTCCGAGGGATTTCTGTGCGACCCTAACTAACAGCGCCCGTGAGCCACAAGAGAGACATCCCCGCCAATTTATAGCGTTTCACGGGGTCTATCCGTGAAAAATATAGACGTTTTTGAGTGCACATGCATTCCTGCTGCAAATGCCTCTGGAAGTTTCATGCCGTTCCTATGCAATGTGGCCACACAAAAATGACCCGTTTTCCCATTCCGAGGCATTTCTGTGCGACCCTAACAGCCCCGTGAGCCACAAGAGAGACATCCCCGCCAACTTCTAGCGTTTGACGGGGTCTATGCGTGAAAAATATTAAAATGTTTGAGTGCACGTGCCTTTCTGCTGCAAATGCCTCTGGAAGTTTCATGGCGTTCCTATGCAATGTGGCAACACGAAAATGACCCCTTTTCCCATTCCGAGGGAGTTCTGTGCCACCCTAACAGCCCCGTGAGCCACAAGAGACACATCCCCGCCAATTTCTAGCGTTTCACGGGGTCTATCCGTGAAACATATAGAAGTTTTTGAGTGCACATGCATTCCTGCTGCAAATGCCTCTGGAAGTTTCATGCGGTTCGTACGCAATGTGGCAACACGAAAATGACCCGTTTTCCCATTCCCAGGGATTTCTGTGCGACCCG
>NW_027422694.1:235000-237500 GCF_048934315.1 Petromyzon marinus | reverse complement strand
ACTGCAAGCAATCAACTCTCCGTGGGTTGGACCAAGAGATTAGAAAGGCGGTAAAAGGATGGCTCCACCTTCCCGCTTCAACTTGTGATGGACTGTTATATGCCAGAGCCCGAGACGGAGGCCTTGCCATCTTGAAACTGGAAAAAACAATCCCTTCGGTTCAAGTTAGAAGGCTGCAACGTATAGCAAACTCGTCCGATGCTATCACCCGTAATATTGTGTCCTCGCAGGGTATGGAGGAAGAATACCGTAATTTGTGGGTACGAGCAGGGGGTGACAGTGATGCAATCCCAACATTCGTTCTCAGGGACTCGGTGTCAAAAGAACCTGTATATCCGAGACCCTGCGATTGGAGGGAGCATGAATTTCAGAGATGGTGCGAAAAGCCGGTTCAAGGAAGGGGCATTGTAAACTTTGCGCATGATAGAATCAGTAATGCTTGGTTGAGGCCATGGTGCGGCTTTAAACAATGCTTCTTTATCGCAGCACTACAACTAAGGGCAAATATTTACCCAACAAGAGAAAGCTTGAACAGAGGCAGAGATGGGGCCTTACGTTCCTGCAGGAAATGCTCTGCCAGACTCGAGTCCCTTTCGCACATTCTCGGTCAATGTCCTGCAGTACAGAAAGCAAGAATTGCGCGACATAACAAGATCAGTAACATTCTGGCAGACGAAGCGGCTAGATTGGGCTGGTCTGTATACAAAGAGCCACGGTTCATATCCGAGACGGGAGAGATGAGAAAGCCTGACCTCGTGTTTGCAAAAGATGAGGAGGCGGTTGTGATCGATGTCACCGTCCGTTTTGAGCTTTCAAAGAATACCTTGTCAGATGCTGCCTCGCACAAAGTTTCGTACTATACCCCTCTTGGTGATCAAGTCAAAGTGCTGACGAAGGCTAGCAAGGTCACATTCTTTGGATTCCCGGTTGGGGCAAGAGGAAAGTGGCCCCTTGAGAATAACGAGGTACTTACCTCCCTGGGCCTGACCAAACCCAGAACGACATCACTGGCCAAGATGATTTCCCGCAGAACGCTGCTTTTCTCTCTTGATATTCTGAGAATGTTCTGTGGAAATTATGCGGTCTATGAACAGTCATAGACAACCTCCGAAACAAATAATAGTTTTGTTTTAAGATGTCATTTGTTTTAGATTGATTTTGTTATTTTCGAAGGTGAAGTCGGTTTTTATTTCATTTTACTATTTTCCACAATTTAGATTGTTATTTTCCAAGACGAAGTCTTGGTTCTTTTTTTTATTGTTAGTTTTTTTTTAACACGTCGTATTTGTTACTTTAGAGCTTAGAGGGGACTTTATTTTCGCCTTACTATTTTCTGCCTACAAAGAAGATTAAAAATAAGCTTTTTTTCAAGATGGTTTTGTTATTTTCCAAGGTGAAGTCTTGGTATTCTTATTTTACTATTTTCCATAAAGAAGACCTTTCTTTTAGATTTTGTTATTTTCCAAGACGAAGACTTGGTATTTTTATTATATTGCTATTTTTTACACGAAGCTTATTCAAGAGCACTTATATAGATTAGACTTTGTTATTTTAATTCTTTATTTTTGGACTACATCAGTTCGAGAGTCCTGTAACTTACTATTTTCTGCCTACAAAGAAGATTACAAATAAGCTTTATTTAAGATGTTTTAGATTAGATTTTGTTATTTTCCAAGGTGAAGTCTTGGTTTTTTTTATTTTACTATTTTCCACAAAGAAGACTTTTCTTTTCTTTTAGATTTTGTTATTTTCCAAGACGAAGACTTGGTATTTTTTTGCTATTTTTTTACAGGAAGCTTTATTCAAGAGCACTTATATAGATTAGACTTTGTTATTTTAATTCTTTATTTTTGCACTACATCAGTTCGAGAGAAGACTACAAACCAGCTTTATTTAAGATGTTTTAGATTAGATTTTGTTATTTTCCAAGGTGAAGTCTTGGTTTTTTATTTTACTATTTTCCACAAAGAAGACTTTTCTTTTAGATTTTGTTATTTTCCAAGACGAAGACTTGGTATTTTTTTATTGCAATTTTTTTTACACGAAGCCTATTCAAGAGCACTTATATAGATTAGACTTTGTTATTTTAATTCTTTATTTTTGGACTACATCAGTTCGAGAGTCCTGTAACTTACTATTTTCTGCCTACAAAGAAGATTACAAATAAGCTTTATTTAAGATGTTTTAGATTAGATTTTGTTATTTTCCAAGGTGAAGTCTTGGTTTTTTTTATTTTACTATTTTCCACAAAGAAGACTTTTCTTTTCTTTTAGATTTTGTTATTTTCCAAGACGAAGACTTGTTTTTTTTTATATTGCTATTTTTTTTACACTGCTTTATTCAAGAGCGCTTATATAGATTAGACTTTGTTATTTTAATTCTTTATTTTTGGAATACATCAGTTTGAGAGTCCTGTAACGTACTATTTTCTGCCTACAAAGAAGACTACAGACAAGCTTTATTTAAGATGTTTTAGATTAGATTTTGTTATTTTCCAAGG
>NW_027422694.1:177500-180000 GCF_048934315.1 Petromyzon marinus | reverse complement strand
CGGGAGTCGTTAGTGGTGTGGGGCGCTCTGGGTTTGTAGTTGGTGATGTGCCTGAGCCCTTTGGCAGACAGAAGCAGCGTCGTTAGTAGAGAACTGGTGTTTTAGTGTCTCTGAGTACAGTCGTTTAGCCTCTCTCACCGCTTTGCTAAACCTGTTCTTCGACTCCTTGAATCTGTCTCTATCCCCACTCCTAAACGCTTCCTCCTTCTCCAACCTCAACCTTTTGAGCTTTGCTGAGAACCAGGGCTTGTTGTTGTTAAAGTTCACCCTGGTACGTGTTGGGATACAGCAGTCCTCACAGAAGCTGATGTACACAGCCTCTGTGAGTTCATCCAGACTATTGGTAGCAGTCGTGAACATATCCCAGTCAGTACAGTCTAAGCACGCCCGCAAATCTTCCACAGCCTCACTGGTCCACTGTTTAGATGTCCTCACAGCAGGTTTACAGAGTTTTAGTTGCTGCCTGTATGCACGAATCAGGTGGACCAAGGGAGTTCTGTGCGAGCCGAACAGCCCCGTGACCCACAAGAGAAACATCCCCGCCAAATTCGAGCGTTTGACGGGGTCTATCCGTGAAAAAATATTCACGTTTTTGAGTGCACATGCATTTCTGCTGCAAATGCCTCTGGAAGTTTCATGCCGTTCGTATGCCAATTGTGGCAACACGAAAATGACCCGTTTTCCCATTCCGAGGGATTTCTGTGCGACCCTAACAGCCCCGTGAGCCACAAGAGACACATCCCCGCCAATTTCTAGCGTTTCACGGGGTCTATCCGTGAAAAATATAGACGTTTTTGAGTGCACATGCATTTCTGCTGCAGATGCCTCTGGAAGTTTCATGCCGTTCGTACGCAATGTGGCAACACGAAAATGACCCCTTTTCCCATTCCGAGGGATTTCTGTGCGACCCTAACTAACAGCGCCCGTGAGCCACAAGAGAGACATCCCCGCCAATTTATAGCGTTTCACGGGGTCTATCCGTGAAAAATATAGACGTTTTTGAGTGCACATGCATTCCTGCTGCAAATGCCTCTGGAAGTTTCATGCCGTTCCTATGCAATGTGGCCACACAAAAATGACCCGTTTTCCCATTCCGAGGCATTTCTGTGCGACCCTAACAGCCCCGTGAGCCACAAGAGAGACATCCCCGCCAACTTCTAGCGTTTGACGGGGTCTATGCGTGAAAAATATTAAAATTTTTGAGTGCACGTGCCTTTCTGCTGCAAATGCCTCTGGAAGTTTCATGGCGTTCCTATGCAATGTGGCAACACGAAAATGACCCCTTTTCCCATTCCGAGGGAGTTCTGTGCCACCCTAACAGCCCCGTGAGCCACAAGAGACACATCCCCGCCAATTTCTAGCGTTTCACGGGGTCTATCCGTGAAACATATAGAAGTTTTTGAGTGCACATGCATTCCTGCTGCAAATGCCTCTGGAAGTTTCATGCGGTTCGTACGCAATGTGGCAACACGAAAATGACCCGTTTTCCCATTCCCAGGGATTTCTGTGCGACCCGAACAGCCCCGTGAGCCACAAGAGACACATCCCCGCCAATTTCTAGCGTTTCACGGGGTCTATCCGTGAAAAATATCAATTTTTTTTTGACTGCACATGCATTTCTGCTGCAAATGCCTCTGGAAGTTGCATGCGGTTCGCATGCAATGTGGCGACACGAAAATGACCCGTTTTCCCATTCCGAGGGATTTCTGTGCCACCCTAACAGCCCCGTGAGCCACAAGAGAGACATCCCCGCCAATTTCTAGCGTATCACGGGGTCTATCCGTGAGAAATATTCACTTTTTTGAGTGCACATGCATTCCTGCTGCAAATGCCTCTGGAAGTTTCATGCGGTTCGTATGCAATGTGGCGACACGAAAATGACCCGTTTTCCCATTCCGAGGGATTTCTGTGCCACCCTAACAGCCCCGTGAGCCACAAGAGAGACATCCCCGCCCACTTCTAGCGTTTCACGGGGTCTCTCCGTGAAAAATATCACATTTTTTGAGTGCACATGCATTCCTGCTGCAAATGCCTCTGGAAGTTTCATGCGGTTCGCATTCAATGTGGCGACACGAAAATGACCCGTTTTTTCCCATTCCGAGGGATTTCTGTGCCACCCTAACAGCCCCGTGAGCCACAAGAGACACATCCCCGCCAATTTCTAGCGTTTCACGGGGTCTATCCGTGAAAAATATTCAATTTTTTGACTGCACATGCATTTCTGCTGCAAATGCCTCTGGAAGTTTCATGCGGTTCGCATGCAATGTGGCGACACGAAAATGACCCGTTTTCCCATTCCGAGGGATTTCTGTGCCACCCTAACAGCCCCGTGAGCCACAAGAGAGACATCGCCGCCAATTTCTAGCGTTTCACGGGGTCTATCCGTGAAAAATATTCACTTTTTTGACTGCACATGCATTCCTGCTGCAAATGCCTCTGGAAGTTTCATGCCGTTCGCATGCAATGTGGCAACACGAAAATGACCCGTTTTCCCATTCCG
>NW_027422694.1:140000-142500 GCF_048934315.1 Petromyzon marinus | reverse complement strand
CCGCTTTGCTAAACCTGTTCTTCGACTCCTTGAATCTGTCTCTATCCCCACTCCTAAACGCTTCCTCCTTCTCCAACCTCAACCTTTTGAGCTTTGCTGAGAACCAGGGCTTGTTGTTGTTAAAGTTCACCCTGGTACGTGTTGGGATACAGCAGTCCTCACAGAAGCTGATGTACACAGCCTCTGTGAGTTCATCCAGACTATTGGTAGCAGTCGTGAACATATCCCAGTCAGTACAGTCTAAGCACGCCCGCAAATCTTCCACAGCCTCACTGGTCCACTGTTTAGATGTCCTCACAGCAGGTTTACAGAGTTTTAGTTGCTGCCTGTATGCACGAATCAGGTGGACCAAGGGAGTTCTGTGCGAGCCGAACAGCCCCGTGACCCACAAGAGAAACATCCCCGCCAAATTCGAGCGTTTGACGGGGTCTATCCGTGAAAAAATATTCACGTTTTTGAGTGCACATGCATTTCTGCTGCAAATGCCTCTGGAAGTTTCATGCCGTTCGTATGCCAATTGTGGCAACACGAAAATGACCCGTTTTCCCATTCCGAGGGATTTCTGTGCGACCCTAACAGCCCCGTGAGCCACAAGAGACACATCCCCGCCAATTTCTAGCGTTTCACGGGGTCTATCCGTGAAAAATATAGACGTTTTTGAGTGCACATGCATTTCTGCTGCAGATGCCTCTGGAAGTTTCATGCCGTTCGTACGCAATGTGGCAACACGAAAATGACCCCTTTTCCCATTCCGAGGGATTTCTGTGCGACCCTAACTAACAGCGCCCGTGAGCCACAAGAGAGACATCCCCGCCAATTTATAGCGTTTCACGGGGTCTATCCGTGAAAAATATAGACGTTTTTGAGTGCACATGCATTCCTGCTGCAAATGCCTCTGGAAGTTTCATGCCGTTCCTATGCAATGTGGCCACACAAAAATGACCCGTTTTCCCATTCCGAGGCATTTCTGTGCGACCCTAACAGCCCCGTGAGCCACAAGAGAGACATCCCCGCCAACTTCTAGCGTTTGACGGGGTCTATGCGTGAAAAATATTAAAATTTTTGAGTGCACGTGCCTTTCTGCTGCAAATGCCTCTGGAAGTTTCATGGCGTTCCTATGCAATGTGGCAACACGAAAATGACCCCTTTTCCCATTCCGAGGGAGTTCTGTGCCACCCTAACAGCCCCGTGAGCCACAAGAGACACATCCCCGCCAATTTCTAGCGTTTCACGGGGTCTATCCGTGAAACATATAGAAGTTTTTGAGTGCACATGCATTCCTGCTGCAAATGCCTCTGGAAGTTTCATGCGGTTCGTACGCAATGTGGCAACACGAAAATGACCCGTTTTCCCATTCCCAGGGATTTCTGTGCGACCCGAACAGCCCCGTGAGCCACAAGAGACACATCCCCGCCAATTTCTAGCGTTTCACGGGGTCTATCCGTGAAAAATATCAATTTTTTTTTGACTGCACATGCATTTCTGCTGCAAATGCCTCTGGAAGTTGCATGCGGTTCGCATGCAATGTGGCGACACGAAAATGACCCGTTTTCCCATTCCGAGGGATTTCTGTGCCACCCTAACAGCCCCGTGAGCCACAAGAGAGACATCCCCGCCAATTTCTAGCGTATCACGGGGTCTATCCGTGAGAAATATTCACTTTTTTGAGTGCACATGCATTCCTGCTGCAAATGCCTCTGGAAGTTTCATGCGGTTCGTATGCAATGTGGCGACACGAAAATGACCCGTTTTCCCATTCCGAGGGATTTCTGTGCCACCCTAACAGCCCCGTGAGCCACAAGAGAGACATCCCCGCCCACTTCTAGCGTTTCACGGGGTCTCTCCGTGAAAAATATCACATTTTTTGAGTGCACATGCATTCCTGCTGCAAATGCCTCTGGAAGTTTCATGCGGTTCGCATGCAATGTGGCGACACGAAAATGACCCGTTTTTTCCCATTCCGAGGGATTTCTGTGCCACCCTAACAGCCCCGTGAGCCACAAGAGACACATCCCCGCCAATTTCTAGCGTTTCACGGGGTCTATCCGTGAAAAATATTCAATTTTTTGACTGCACATGCATTTCTGCTGCAAATGCCTCTGGAAGTTTCATGCGGTTCGCATGCAATGTGGCGACACGAAAATGACCCGTTTTCCCATTCCGAGGGATTTCTGTGCCACCCTAACAGCCCCGTGAGCCACAAGAGAGACATCGCCGCCAATTTCTAGCGTTTCACGGGGTCTATCCGTGAAAAATATTCACTTTTTTGACTGCACATGCATTCCTGCTGCAAATGCCTCTGGAAGTTTCATGCCGTTCGCATGCAATGTGGCAACACGAAAATGACCCGTTTTCCCATTCCGAGGGATTTCTGTGCCACCCTAACAGCCCCGTGAGCCACAAGAGACACATCCCCGCCAATTTCTAGCGTTTCACGGGGTCTATCCGTAAAAATGTAGCACGCACCAAAACGAGAAAAGATTTCCATCGCACCTGCACT
>NW_027422694.1:127500-130000 GCF_048934315.1 Petromyzon marinus | reverse complement strand
CTGCTGCAAATGCCTCTGGAAGTTTCATGCCGTTCGTATGCCAATTGTGGCAACACGAAAATGACCCGTTTTCCCATTCCGAGGGATTTCTGTGCGACCCTAACAGCCCCGTGAGCCACAAGAGACACATCCCCGCCAATTTCTAGCGTTTCACGGGGTCTATCCGTGAAAAATATAGACGTTTTTGAGTGCACATGCATTTCTGCTGCAGATGCCTCTGGAAGTTTCATGCCGTTCGTACGCAATGTGGCAACACGAAAATGACCCCTTTTCCCATTCCGAGGGATTTCTGTGCGACCCTAACTAACAGCGCCCGTGAGCCACAAGAGAGACATCCCCGCCAATTTATAGCGTTTCACGGGGTCTATCCGTGAAAAATATAGACGTTTTTGAGTGCACATGCATTCCTGCTGCAAATGCCTCTGGAAGTTTCATGCCGTTCCTATGCAATGTGGCCACACAAAAATGACCCGTTTTCCCATTCCGAGGCATTTCTGTGCGACCCTAACAGCCCCGTGAGCCACAAGAGAGACATCCCCGCCAACTTCTAGCGTTTGACGGGGTCTATGCGTGAAAAATATTAAAATTTTTGAGTGCACGTGCCTTTCTGCTGCAAATGCCTCTGGAAGTTTCATGGCGTTCCTATGCAATGTGGCAACACGAAAATGACCCCTTTTCCCATTCCGAGGGAGTTCTGTGCCACCCTAACAGCCCCGTGAGCCACAAGAGACACATCCCCGCCAATTTCTAGCGTTTCACGGGGTCTATCCGTGAAACATATAGAAGTTTTTGAGTGCACATGCATTCCTGCTGCAAATGCCTCTGGAAGTTTCATGCGGTTCGTACGCAATGTGGCAACACGAAAATGACCCGTTTTCCCATTCCCAGGGATTTCTGTGCGACCCGAACAGCCCCGTGAGCCACAAGAGACACATCCCCGCCAATTTCTAGCGTTTCACGGGGTCTATCCGTGAAAAATATCAATTTTTTTTTGACTGCACATGCATTTCTGCTGCAAATGCCTCTGGAAGTTGCATGCGGTTCGCATGCAATGTGGCGACACGAAAATGACCCGTTTTCCCATTCCGAGGGATTTCTGTGCCACCCTAACAGCCCCGTGAGCCACAAGAGAGACATCCCCGCCAATTTCTAGCGTATCACGGGGTCTATCCGTGAGAAATATTCACTTTTTTGAGTGCACATGCATTCCTGCTGCAAATGCCTCTGGAAGTTTCATGCCGTTCCTATGCAATGTGGCCACACAAAAATGACCCGTTTTCCCATTCCGAGGCATTTCTGTGCGACCCTAACAGCCCCGTGAGCCACAAGAGAGACATCCCCGCCAACTTCTAGCGTTTGACGGGGTCTATGCGTGAAAAATATTAAAATTTTTGAGTGCACGTGCCTTTCTGCTGCAAATGCCTCTGGAAGTTTCATGGCGTTCCTATGCAATGTGGCAACACGAAAATGACCCCTTTTCCCATTCCGAGGGAGTTCTGTGCCACCCTAACAGCCCCGTGAGCCACAAGAGACACATCCCCGCCAATTTCTAGCGTTTCACGGGGTCTATCCGTGAAACATATAGAAGTTTTTGAGTGCACATGCATTCCTGCTGCAAATGCCTCTGGAAGTTTCATGCGGTTCGTACGCAATGTGGCAACACGAAAATGACCCGTTTTCCCATTCCCAGGGATTTCTGTGCGACCCGAACAGCCCCGTGAGCCACAAGAGACACATCCCCGCCAATTTCTAGCGTTTCACGGGGTCTATCCGTGAAAAATATCAATTTTTTTTTGACTGCACATGCATTTCTGCTGCAAATGCCTCTGGAAGTTGCATGCGGTTCGCATGCAATGTGGCGACACGAAAATGACCCGTTTTCCCATTCCGAGGGATTTCTGTGCCACCCTAACAGCCCCGTGAGCCACAAGAGAGACATCCCCGCCAATTTCTAGCGTATCACGGGGTCTATCCGTGAGAAATATTCACTTTTTTGAGTGCACATGCATTCCTGCTGCAAATGCCTCTGGAAGTTTCATGCGGTTCGTATGCAATGTGGCGACACGAAAATGACCCGTTTTCCCATTCCGAGGGATTTCTGTGCCACCCTAACAGCCCCGTGAGCCACAAGAGAGACATCCCCGCCCACTTCTAGCGTTTCACGGGGTCTCTCCGTGAAAAATATCACATTTTTTGAGTGCACATGCATTCCTGCTGCAAATGCCTCTGGAAGTTTCATGCGGTTCGCATGCAATGTGGCGACACGAAAATGACCCGTTTTTTCCCATTCCGAGGGATTTCTGTGCCACCCTAACAGCCCCGTGAGCCACAAGAGACACATCCCCGCCAATTTCTAGCGTTTCACGGGGTCTATCCGTGAAAAATATTCAATTTTTTGACTGCACATGCATTTCTGCTGCAAATGCCTCTGGAAGTTTCATGCGGTTCGCATGCAATGTGGCGACACGAAAATGACCCGTTTTCCCATTCCGAGGGATTT
>NW_027422694.1:115000-117500 GCF_048934315.1 Petromyzon marinus | reverse complement strand
AGCAGTCCTCACAGAAGCTGATGTACACAGCCTCTGTGAGTTCATCCAGACTATTGGTAGCAGTCGTGAACATATCCCAGTCAGTACAGTCTAAGCACGCCCGCAAATCTTCCACAGCCTCACTGGTCCACTGTTTAGATGTCCTCACAGCAGGTTTACAGAGTTTTAGTTGCTGCCTGTATGCACGAATCAGGTGGACCAAGGGAGTTCTGTGCGAGCCGAACAGCCCCGTGACCCACAAGAGAAACATCCCCGCCAAATTCGAGCGTTTGACGGGGTCTATCCGTGAAAAAATATTCACGTTTTTGAGTGCACATGCATTTCTGCTGCAAATGCCTCTGGAAGTTTCATGCCGTTCGTATGCCAATTGTGGCAACACGAAAATGACCCGTTTTCCCATTCCGAGGGATTTCTGTGCGACCCTAACAGCCCCGTGAGCCACAAGAGACACATCCCCGCCAATTTCTAGCGTTTCACGGGGTCTATCCGTGAAAAATATAGACGTTTTTGAGTGCACATGCATTTCTGCTGCAGATGCCTCTGGAAGTTTCATGCCGTTCGTACGCAATGTGGCAACACGAAAATGACCCCTTTTCCCATTCCGAGGGATTTCTGTGCGACCCTAACTAACAGCGCCCGTGAGCCACAAGAGAGACATCCCCGCCAATTTATAGCGTTTCACGGGGTCTATCCGTGAAAAATATAGACGTTTTTGAGTGCACATGCATTCCTGCTGCAAATGCCTCTGGAAGTTTCATGCCGTTCCTATGCAATGTGGCCACACAAAAATGACCCGTTTTCCCATTCCGAGGCATTTCTGTGCGACCCTAACAGCCCCGTGAGCCACAAGAGAGACATCCCCGCCAACTTCTAGCGTTTGACGGGGTCTATGCGTGAAAAATATTAAAATTTTTGAGTGCACGTGCCTTTCTGCTGCAAATGCCTCTGGAAGTTTCATGGCGTTCCTATGCAATGTGGCAACACGAAAATGACCCCTTTTCCCATTCCGAGGGAGTTCTGTGCCACCCTAACAGCCCCGTGAGCCACAAGAGACACATCCCCGCCAATTTCTAGCGTTTCACGGGGTCTATCCGTGAAACATATAGAAGTTTTTGAGTGCACATGCATTCCTGCTGCAAATGCCTCTGGAAGTTTCATGCGGTTCGTACGCAATGTGGCAACACGAAAATGACCCGTTTTCCCATTCCCAGGGATTTCTGTGCGACCCGAACAGCCCCGTGAGCCACAAGAGACACATCCCCGCCAATTTCTAGCGTTTCACGGGGTCTATCCGTGAAAAATATCAATTTTTTTTTGACTGCACATGCATTTCTGCTGCAAATGCCTCTGGAAGTTGCATGCGGTTCGCATGCAATGTGGCGACACGAAAATGACCCGTTTTCCCATTCCGAGGGATTTCTGTGCCACCCTAACAGCCCCATGAGCCACAAGAGAGACATCCCCGCCAATTTCTAGCGTATCACGGGGTCTATCCGTGAGAAATATTCACTTTTTTGAGTGCACATGCATTCCTGCTGCAAATGCCTCTGGAAGTTTCATGCGGTTCGTATGCAATGTGGCGACACGAAAATGACCCGTTTTCCCATTCCGAGGGATTTCTGTGCCACCCTAACAGCCCCGTGAGCCACAAGAGAGACATCCCCGCCCACTTCTAGCGTTTCACGGGGTCTCTCCGTGAAAAATATCACATTTTTTGAGTGCACATGCATTCCTGCTGCAAATGCCTCTGGAAGTTTCATGCGGTTCGCATGCAATGTGGCGACACGAAAATGACCCGTTTTTTCCCATTCCGAGGGATTTCTGTGCCACCCTAACAGCCCCGTGAGCCACAAGAGACACATCCCCGCCAATTTCTAGCGTTTCACGGGGTCTATCCGTGAAAAATATTCAATTTTTTGACTGCACATGCATTTCTGCTGCAAATGCCTCTGGAAGTTTCATGCGGTTCGCATGCAATGTGGCGACACGAAAATGACCCGTTTTCCCATTCCGAGGGATTTCTGTGCCACCCTAACAGCCCCGTGAGCCACAAGAGAGACATCGCCGCCAATTTCTAGCGTTTCACGGGGTCTATCCGTGAAAAATATTCACTTTTTTGACTGCACATGCATTCCTGCTGCAAATGCCTCTGGAAGTTTCATGCCGTTCGCATGCAATGTGGCAACACGAAAATGACCCGTTTTCCCATTCCGAGGGATTTCTGTGCCACCCTAACAGCCCCGTGAGCCACAAGAGACACATCCCCGCCAATTTCTAGCGTTTCACGGGGTCTATCCGTAAAAATGTAGCACGCACCAAAACGAGAAAAGATTTCCATCGCACCTGCACTATTGTATGGACAATGGTAACCTCATGTGAGGACGAAGTGGTGTGCCGGCGGCAGGTTGTTTCCCACGATTTCCGTGAATGAGCGAGCATCTCGAGCTGTGTTACTCCGCCCGAGGAGCCTCTTCTCCTCCAGAGTGCGTTGGGAAGGCTG
>NW_027422694.1:102500-105000 GCF_048934315.1 Petromyzon marinus | reverse complement strand
ATTAACTTCTCCCTCCTGAAAGGAGAGAGTCGTTTCTGTAGTATGGGTGGGGGATGGGGCCTCTTGGGTGGGAAGGGGTGGTTCAGGACAGTCCAATTGTCTTTCAAATCTACGGTAGAACTCGTTCAGGTCGTTGGCTAGGCGGGAGTCGTTAGTGGTGTGGGGCGCTCTGGGTTTGTAGTTGGTGATGTGCCTGAGCCCTTTGGCAGACAGAAGCAGCGTCGTTAGTAGAGAACTGGTGTTTTAGTGTCTCTGAGTACAGTCGTTTAGCCTCTCTCACCGCTTTGCTAAACCTGTTCTTCGACTCCTTGAATCTGTCTCTATCCCCACTCCTAAACGCTTCCTCCTTCTCCAACCTCAACCTTTTGAGCTTTGCTGAGAACCAGGGCTTGTTGTTGTTAAAGTTCACCCTGGTACGTGTTGGGATACAGCAGTCCTCACAGAAGCTGATGTACACAGCCTCTGTGAGTTCATCCAGACTATTGGTAGCAGTCGTGAACATATCCCAGTCAGTACAGTCTAAGCACGCCCGCAAATCTTCCACAGCCTCACTGGTCCACTGTTTAGATGTCCTCACAGCAGGTTTACAGAGTTTTAGTTGCTGCCTGTATGCACGAATCAGGTGGACCAAGGGAGTTCTGTGCGAGCCGAACAGCCCCGTGACCCACAAGAGAAACATCCCCGCCAAATTCGAGCGTTTGACGGGGTCTATCCGTGAAAAAATATTCACGTTTTTGAGTGCACATGCATTTCTGCTGCAAATGCCTCTGGAAGTTTCATGCCGTTCGTATGCCAATTGTGGCAACACGAAAATGACCCGTTTTCCCATTCCGAGGGATTTCTGTGCGACCCTAACAGCCCCGTGAGCCACAAGAGACACATCCCCGCCAATTTCTAGCGTTTCACGGGGTCTATCCGTGAAAAATATAGACGTTTTTGAGTGCACATGCATTTCTGCTGCAGATGCCTCTGGAAGTTTCATGCCGTTCGTACGCAATGTGGCAACACGAAAATGACCCCTTTTCCCATTCCGAGGGATTTCTGTGCGACCCTAACTAACAGCGCCCGTGAGCCACAAGAGAGACATCCCCGCCAATTTATAGCGTTTCACGGGGTCTATCCGTGAAAAATATAGACGTTTTTGAGTGCACATGCATTCCTGCTGCAAATGCCTCTGGAAGTTTCATGCCGTTCCTATGCAATGTGGCCACACAAAAATGACCCGTTTTCCCATTCCGAGGCATTTCTGTGCGACCCTAACAGCCCCGTGAGCCACAAGAGAGACATCCCCGCCAACTTCTAGCGTTTGACGGGGTCTATGCGTGAAAAATATTAAAATTTTTGAGTGCACATGCCTTTCTGCTGCAAATGCCTCTGGAAGTTTCATGGCGTTCCTATGCAATGTGGCAACACGAAAATGACCCCTTTTCCCATTCCGAGGGAGTTCTGTGCCACCCTAACAGCCCCGTGAGCCACAAGAGACACATCCCCGCCAATTTCTAGCGTTTCACGGGGTCTATCCGTGAAACATATAGAAGTTTTTGAGTGCACATGCATTCCTGCTGCAAATGCCTCTGGAAGTTTCATGCGGTTCGTACGCAATGTGGCAACACGAAAATGACCCGTTTTCCCATTCCCAGGGATTTCTGTGCGACCCGAACAGCCCCGTGAGCCACAAGAGACACATCCCCGCCAATTTCTAGCGTTTCACGGGGTCTATCCGTGAAAAATATCAATTTTTTTTTGACTGCACATGCATTTCTGCTGCAAATGCCTCTGGAAGTTGCATGCGGTTCGCATGCAATGTGGCGACACGAAAATGACCCGTTTTCCCATTCCGAGGGATTTCTGTGCCACCCTAACAGCCCCGTGAGCCACAAGAGAGACATCCCCGCCAATTTCTAGCGTATCACGGGGTCTATCCGTGAGAAATATTCACTTTTTTGAGTGCACATGCATTCCTGCTGCAAATGCCTCTGGAAGTTTCATGCGGTTCGTATGCAATGTGGCGACACGAAAATGACCCGTTTTCCCATTCCGAGGGATTTCTGTGCCACCCTAACAGCCCCGTGAGCCACAAGAGAGACATCCCCGCCCACTTCTAGCGTTTCACGGGGTCTCTCCGTGAAAAATATCACATTTTTTGAGTGCACATGCATTCCTGCTGCAAATGCCTCTGGAAGTTTCATGCGGTTCGCATGCAATGTGGCGACACGAAAATGACCCGTTTTTTCCCATTCCGAGGGATTTCTGTGCCACCCTAACAGCCCCGTGAGCCACAAGAGACACATCCCCGCCAATTTCTAGCGTTTCACGGGGTCTATCCGTGAAAAATATTCAATTTTTTGACTGCACATGCATTTCTGCTGCAAATGCCTCTGGAAGTTTCATGCGGTTCGCATGCAATGTGGCGACACGAAAATGACCCGTTTTCCCATTCCGAGGGATTTCTGTGCCACCCTAACAGCCCCGTGAGCCACAAGAGAGACATCGCCGCCAA
>NW_027422694.1:90000-92500 GCF_048934315.1 Petromyzon marinus | reverse complement strand
AGGGATGATGGTGTTGAAGGCAGAGCTGAAGTCCACAAACAGGATCCTGGCGTAGGATGCTGGGGCGTCCACATGCTGTAGGGTGAAGTGGAGGGCCATGTTAACTGCGTCGTCCACAGACCTGTTGGCTCTGTAGGCAAACTGAAGGGGGTCCAGGAGAGGGTCTGTGATGGCTTTGAGGTGTGCCAGGAGCAGGCGCTCAAAAGACTTCATTACCACAGATGTAAGGGCGACCGGTCTGTAATCATTTAGTCCTGTTGGCCTTAGCTTTTTGGGCACAGCGATGATGGTGGAGGACTTGAGACAGGCTGGTACATGGCATGTCTCCAGGGAGGTGTTAAAGATGTTGGTGAACACCGGAGACAGCTGGCCAGCGCAGTGCCTGAGGGTGGCTGGAGAGACAGAGTCCGGCCCGGCTGCTTTGCGTGGATTCTGCCTCTTGAAAAGCCCATTAACTTCTCCCTCCTGAAAGGAGAGAGTCGTTTCTGTAGTATGGGTGGGGGATGGGGCCTCTTGGGTGGGAAGGGGTGGTTCAGGACAGTCCAATTGTCTTTCAAATCTACGGTAGAACTCGTTCAGGTCGTTGGCTAGGCGGGAGTCGTTAGTGGTGTGGGGCGCTCTGGGTTTGTAGTTGGTGATGTGCCTGAGCCCTTTGGCAGACAGAAGCAGCGTCGTTAGTAGAGAACTGGTGTTTTAGTGTCTCTGAGTACAGTCGTTTAGCCTCTCTCACCGCTTTGCTAAACCTGTTCTTCGACTCCTTGAATCTGTCTCTATCCCCACTCCTAAACGCTTCCTCCTTCTCCAACCTCAACCTTTTGAGCTTTGCTGAGAACCAGGGCTTGTTGTTGTTAAAGTTCACCCTGGTACGTGTTGGGATACAGCAGTCCTCACAGAAGCTGATGTACACAGCCTCTGTGAGTTCATCCAGACTATTGGTAGCAGTCGTGAACATATCCCAGTCAGTACAGTCTAAGCACGCCCGCAAATCTTCCACAGCCTCACTGGTCCACTGTTTAGATGTCCTCACAGCAGGTTTACAGAGTTTTAGTTGCTGCCTGTATGCACGAATCAGGTGGACCAAGGGAGTTCTGTGCGAGCCGAACAGCCCCGTGACCCACAAGAGAAACATCCCCGCCAAATTCGAGCGTTTGACGGGGTCTATCCGTGAAAAAATATTCACGTTTTTGAGTGCACATGCATTTCTGCTGCAAATGCCTCTGGAAGTTTCATGCCGTTCGTATGCCAATTGTGGCAACACGAAAATGACCCGTTTTCCCATTCCGAGGGATTTCTGTGCGACCCTAACAGCCCCGTGAGCCACAAGAGACACATCCCCGCCAATTTCTAGCGTTTCACGGGGTCTATCCGTGAAAAATATAGACGTTTTTGAGTGCACATGCATTTCTGCTGCAGATGCCTCTGGAAGTTTCATGCCGTTCGTACGCAATGTGGCAACACGAAAATGACCCCTTTTCCCATTCCGAGGGATTTCTGTGCGACCCTAACTAACAGCGCCCGTGAGCCACAAGAGAGACATCCCCGCCAATTTATAGCGTTTCACGGGGTCTATCCGTGAAAAATATAGACGTTTTTGAGTGCACATGCATTCCTGCTGCAAATGCCTCTGGAAGTTTCATGCCGTTCCTATGCAATGTGGCCACACAAAAATGACCCGTTTTCCCATTCCGAGGCATTTCTGTGCGACCCTAACAGCCCCGTGAGCCACAAGAGAGACATCCCCGCCAACTTCTAGCGTTTGACGGGGTCTATGCGTGAAAAATATTAAAATTTTTGAGTGCACGTGCCTTTCTGCTGCAAATGCCTCTGGAAGTTTCATGGCGTTCCTATGCAATGTGGCAACACGAAAATGACCCCTTTTCCCATTCCGAGGGAGTTCTGTGCCACCCTAACAGCCCCGTGAGCCACAAGAGACACATCCCCGCCAATTTCTAGCGTTTCACGGGGTCTATCCGTGAAACATATAGAAGTTTTTGAGTGCACATGCATTCCTGCTGCAAATGCCTCTGGAAGTTTCATGCGGTTCGTACGCAATGTGGCAACACGAAAATGACCCGTTTTCCCATTCCCAGGGATTTCTGTGCGACCCGAACAGCCCCGTGAGCCACAAGAGACACATCCCCGCCAATTTCTAGCGTTTCACGGGGTCTATCCGTGAAAAATATCAATTTTTTTTTGACTGCACATGCATTTCTGCTGCAAATGCCTCTGGAAGTTGCATGCGGTTCGCATGCAATGTGGCGACACGAAAATGACCCGTTTTCCCATTCCGAGGGATTTCTGTGCCACCCTAACAGCCCCGTGAGCCACAAGAGAGACATCCCCGCCAATTTCTAGCGTATCACGGGGTCTATCCGTGAGAAATATTCACTTTTTTGAGTGCACATGCATTCCTGCTGCAAATGCCTCTGGAAGTTTCATGCGGTTCGTATGCAATGTGGCGACACGAAAATGACCCGTTTTCCCATTCCGAGGGATTTCT
>NW_027422694.1:77500-80000 GCF_048934315.1 Petromyzon marinus | reverse complement strand
AGAGAGTCGTTTCTGTAGTATGGGTGGGGGATGGGGCCTCTTGGGTGGGAAGGGGTGGTTCAGGACAGTCCAATTGTCTTTCAAATCTACGGTAGAACTCGTTCAGGTCGTTGGCTAGGCGGGAGTCGTTAGTGGTGTGGGGCGCTCTGGGTTTGTAGTTGGTGATGTGCCTGAGCCCTTTGGCAGACAGAAGCAGCGTCGTTAGTAGAGAACTGGTGTTTTAGTGTCTCTGAGTACAGTCGTTTAGCCTCTCTCACCGCTTTGCTAAACCTGTTCTTCGACTCCTTGAATCTGTCTCTATCCCCACTCCTAAACGCTTCCTCCTTCTCCAACCTCAACCTTTTGAGCTTTGCTGAGAACCAGGGCTTGTTGTTGTTAAAGTTCACCCTGGTACGTGTTGGGATACAGCAGTCCTCACAGAAGCTGATGTACACAGCCTCTGTGAGTTCATCCAGACTATTGGTAGCAGTCGTGAACATATCCCAGTCAGTACAGTCTAAGCACGCCCGCAAATCTTCCACAGCCTCACTGGTCCACTGTTTAGATGTCCTCACAGCAGGTTTACAGAGTTTTAGTTGCTGCCTGTATGCACGAATCAGGTGGACCAAGGGAGTTCTGTGCGAGCCGAACAGCCCCGTGACCCACAAGAGAAACATCCCCGCCAAATTCGAGCGTTTGACGGGGTCTATCCGTGAAAAAATATTCACGTTTTTGAGTGCACATGCATTTCTGCTGCAAATGCCTCTGGAAGTTTCATGCCGTTCGTATGCCAATTGTGGCAACACGAAAATGACCCGTTTTCCCATTCCGAGGGATTTCTGTGCGACCCTAACAGCCCCGTGAGCCACAAGAGACACATCCCCGCCAATTTCTAGCGTTTCACGGGGTCTATCCGTGAAAAATATAGACGTTTTTGAGTGCACATGCATTTCTGCTGCAGATGCCTCTGGAAGTTTCATGCCGTTCGTACGCAATGTGGCAACACGAAAATGACCCCTTTTCCCATTCCGAGGGATTTCTGTGCGACCCTAACTAACAGCGCCCGTGAGCCACAAGAGAGACATCCCCGCCAATTTATAGCGTTTCACGGGGTCTATCCGTGAAAAATATAGACGTTTTTGAGTGCACATGCATTCCTGCTGCAAATGCCTCTGGAAGTTTCATGCCGTTCCTATGCAATGTGGCCACACAAAAATGACCCGTTTTCCCATTCCGAGGCATTTCTGTGCGACCCTAACAGCCCCGTGAGCCACAAGAGAGACATCCCCGCCAACTTCTAGCGTTTGACGGGGTCTATGCGTGAAAAATATTAAAATTTTTGAGTGCACGTGCCTTTCTGCTGCAAATGCCTCTGGAAGTTTCATGGCGTTCCTATGCAATGTGGCAACACGAAAATGACCCCTTTTCCCATTCCGAGGGAGTTCTGTGCCACCCTAACAGCCCCGTGAGCCACAAGAGACACATCCCCGCCAATTTCTAGCGTTTCACGGGGTCTATCCGTGAAACATATAGAAGTTTTTGAGTGCACATGCATTCCTGCTGCAAATGCCTCTGGAAGTTTCATGCGGTTCGTACGCAATGTGGCAACACGAAAATGACCCGTTTTCCCATTCCCAGGGATTTCTGTGCGACCCGAACAGCCCCGTGAGCCACAAGAGACACATCCCCGCCAATTTCTAGCGTTTCACGGGGTCTATCCGTGAAAAATATCAATTTTTTTTTGACTGCACATGCATTTCTGCTGCAAATGCCTCTGGAAGTTGCATGCGGTTCGCATGCAATGTGGCGACACGAAAATGACCCGTTTTCCCATTCCGAGGGATTTCTGTGCCACCCTAACAGCCCCGTGAGCCACAAGAGAGACATCCCCGCCAATTTCTAGCGTATCACGGGGTCTATCCGTGAGAAATATTCACTTTTTTGAGTGCACATGCATTCCTGCTGCAAATGCCTCTGGAAGTTTCATGCGGTTCGTATGCAATGTGGCGACACGAAAATGACCCGTTTTCCCATTCCGAGGGATTTCTGTGCCACCCTAACAGCCCCGTGAGCCACAAGAGAGACATCCCCGCCCACTTCTAGCGTTTCACGGGGTCTCTCCGTGAAAAATATCACATTTTTTGAGTGCACATGCATTCCTGCTGCAAATGCCTCTGGAAGTTTCATGCGGTTCGCATGCAATGTGGCGACACGAAAATGACCCGTTTTTTCCCATTCCGAGGGATTTCTGTGCCACCCTAACAGCCCCGTGAGCCACAAGAGACACATCCCCGCCAATTTCTAGCGTTTCACGGGGTCTATCCGTGAAAAATATTCAATTTTTTGACTGCACATGCATTTCTGCTGCAAATGCCTCTGGAAGTTTCATGCGGTTCGCATGCAATGTGGCGACACGAAAATGACCCGTTTTCCCATTCCGAGGGATTTCTGTGCCACCCTAACAGCCCCGTGAGCCACAAGAGAGACATCGCCGCCAATTTCTAGCGTTTCACGGGGTCTA
>NW_027422694.1:65000-67500 GCF_048934315.1 Petromyzon marinus | reverse complement strand
TATCCCAGTCAGTACAGTCTAAGCACGCCCGCAAATCTTCCACAGCCTCACTGGTCCACTGTTTAGATGTCCTCACAGCAGGTTTACAGAGTTTTAGTTGCTGCCTGTATGCACGAATCAGGTGGACCAAGGGAGTTCTGTGCGAGCCGAACAGCCCCGTGACCCACAAGAGAAACATCCCCGCCAAATTCGAGCGTTTGACGGGGTCTATCCGTGAAAAAATATTCACGTTTTTGAGTGCACATGCATTTCTGCTGCAAATGCCTCTGGAAGTTTCATGCCGTTCGTATGCCAATTGTGGCAACACGAAAATGACCCGTTTTCCCATTCCGAGGGATTTCTGTGCGACCCTAACAGCCCCGTGAGCCACAAGAGACACATCCCCGCCAATTTCTAGCGTTTCACGGGGTCTATCCGTGAAAAATATAGACGTTTTTGAGTGCACATGCATTTCTGCTGCAGATGCCTCTGGAAGTTTCATGCCGTTCGTACGCAATGTGGCAACACGAAAATGACCCCTTTTCCCATTCCGAGGGATTTCTGTGCGACCCTAACTAACAGCGCCCGTGAGCCACAAGAGAGACATCCCCGCCAATTTATAGCGTTTCACGGGGTCTATCCGTGAAAAATATAGACGTTTTTGAGTGCACATGCATTCCTGCTGCAAATGCCTCTGGAAGTTTCATGCCGTTCCTATGCAATGTGGCCACACAAAAATGACCCGTTTTCCCATTCCGAGGCATTTCTGTGCGACCCTAACAGCCCCGTGAGCCACAAGAGAGACATCCCCGCCAACTTCTAGCGTTTGACGGGGTCTATGCGTGAAAAATATTAAAATTTTTGAGTGCACGTGCCTTTCTGCTGCAAATGCCTCTGGAAGTTTCATGGCGTTCCTATGCAATGTGGCAACACGAAAATGACCCCTTTTCCCATTCCGAGGGAGTTCTGTGCCACCCTAACAGCCCCGTGAGCCACAAGAGACACATCCCCGCCAATTTCTAGCGTTTCACGGGGTCTATCCGTGAAACATATAGAAGTTTTTGAGTGCACATGCATTCCTGCTGCAAATGCCTCTGGAAGTTTCATGCGGTTCGTACGCAATGTGGCAACACGAAAATGACCCGTTTTCCCATTCCCAGGGATTTCTGTGCGACCCGAACAGCCCCGTGAGCCACAAGAGACACATCCCCGCCAATTTCTAGCGTTTCACGGGGTCTATCCGTGAAAAATATCAATTTTTTTTTGACTGCACATGCATTTCTGCTGCAAATGCCTCTGGAAGTTGCATGCGGTTCGCATGCAATGTGGCGACACGAAAATGACCCGTTTTCCCATTCCGAGGGATTTCTGTGCCACCCTAACAGCCCCGTGAGCCACAAGAGAGACATCCCCGCCAATTTCTAGCGTATCACGGGGTCTATCCGTGAGAAATATTCACTTTTTTGAGTGCACATGCATTCCTGCTGCAAATGCCTCTGGAAGTTTCATGCCGTTCCTATGCAATGTGGCCACACAAAAATGACCCGTTTTCCCATTCCGAGGCATTTCTGTGCGACCCTAACAGCCCCGTGAGCCACAAGAGAGACATCCCCGCCAACTTCTAGCGTTTGACGGGGTCTATGCGTGAAAAATATTAAAATTTTTGAGTGCACGTGCCTTTCTGCTGCAAATGCCTCTGGAAGTTTCATGGCGTTCCTATGCAATGTGGCAACACGAAAATGACCCCTTTTCCCATTCCGAGGGAGTTCTGTGCCACCCTAACAGCCCCGTGAGCCACAAGAGACACATCCCCGCCAATTTCTAGCGTTTCACGGGGTCTATCCGTGAAACATATAGAAGTTTTTGAGTGCACATGCATTCCTGCTGCAAATGCCTCTGGAAGTTTCATGCGGTTCGTACGCAATGTGGCAACACGAAAATGACCCGTTTTCCCATTCCCAGGGATTTCTGTGCGACCCGAACAGCCCCGTGAGCCACAAGAGACACATCCCCGCCAATTTCTAGCGTTTCACGGGGTCTATCCGTGAAAAATATCAATTTTTTTTTGACTGCACATGCATTTCTGCTGCAAATGCCTCTGGAAGTTGCATGCGGTTCGCATGCAATGTGGCGACACGAAAATGACCCGTTTTCCCATTCCGAGGGATTTCTGTGCCACCCTAACAGCCCCGTGAGCCACAAGAGAGACATCCCCGCCAATTTCTAGCGTATCACGGGGTCTATCCGTGAGAAATATTCACTTTTTTGAGTGCACATGCATTCCTGCTGCAAATGCCTCTGGAAGTTTCATGCGGTTCGTATGCAATGTGGCGACACGAAAATGACCCGTTTTCCCATTCCGAGGGATTTCTGTGCCACCCTAACAGCCCCGTGAGCCACAAGAGAGACATCCCCGCCCACTTCTAGCGTTTCACGGGGTCTCTCCGTGAAAAATATCACATTTTTTGAGTGCACATGCATTCCTGCTGCAAATGCCTCTGGAAGTTTCATGCGGTTCGCA
>NW_027422694.1:52500-57500 GCF_048934315.1 Petromyzon marinus | reverse complement strand
GGTGTTTAAGTGCGCTAAATGTGACAAAACCAACTCAAACCACCGATCGATTGCCTGTCATGCCCCCAAATGTGGGGGAATAAAGTTAACTGAGGAAAGCTTACCAATGGTCTGTGAATGTTGCCAGGCACGCTTTGCGACTCTAAGTGGCCTTTCGCAGCACAAGAGGCATGCTCACCCAGTCACCCGTAATGAGGAAAGGATTAAAGATGGTATAAAGGGTACCTCGCAGAGAGGGGTACACCGTAGCTGCTGGTCTTTGAAGGAAGTAGAACAGCTGGCCCTTCTAGAGTTGCAGTTTCAGGGGAAAAAGAATATCAATAAGATCATTGCTGAAGCGCTTGGGACTAAGACCAACAAGCAAGTCTCTGACAAGAGACGGGACCTAAGTAAAAAGACAGGGGCCCCCATGTCAGACAGCTTACATTTTTCTTCTAGGCCTCTTGAGACATTGTCTCCCCCACCAAATGTAACAACGGGGACTTCATCCATACTCGCTCAAGCAGCTGAGCGGCTTACGAATGAGAATTCTGGGACCCTGGAAAAGCCTGCAATGGAGGCAATAAAGGCTTGGCTTAACGGCGAGGGCCAACATGATGCCCTCGTAGAAACTGCCACAGCATTGATGCTTTGTCCGATGAGATTGGTGAAAAACAAAGGCAAACGTTCAAAACCCGAGAACGACATTATTAAACCCAGGATATTACCCACACGATCTTGGATGAAGAAGAGAGCGGAAAAACGAGGAAGCTTCATGAAGCACCAGAAGCTCTTCTTTAAGAACCGCTCTCTTCTTGCGTCCTTAGTCCTGGATGGCACTGAACGTCATGAATGCCGAATCCCGAACGCAGATGTATATCGTTTTTACTGCGAAAAATGGGAGAAGGTGTTGCCATTCAATGGCCTGGGCCAATTTAAGTCATCAGGTGTTGCAAATAACGAATACTTTGAGCCCCTAATTTCGGTGGAGGAAGTTCAGACTGCCATACGGGCCATTAAACCAACGTCAGCAGCTGGGCCAGATGGCCTAACAAGGGCTGCAATCTGTGCTGCCGACCCCGAGGGTCGGACACTGACAGCCCTATTTAATGCATGGATGATTACAGGAATTATTCCCAAAGAGTTGAAAAAGAATAGGACGATTCTTATTCCTAAGGTTATGGACGATGAAAAGCTGAAAGAATTGGGGAACTGGAGACCAATAACGATCGGTTCAATGATTCTGAGATTATTTTCCAGAATAATGACTGCACGTCTTGCTCGTGCTTGTCCCTTAAACCCAAGGCAGCGTGGTTTTATAGCGGCATCTGGCTGCTCTGAAAATCTTAAGGTGCTACAGGACCTTATGAGACATGCTAAGAAATTGCACAGGCCGTTGGCTGTCATGTTTATCGACATAGCGAAAGCTTTTGACTCGGTTTCGCATGCTCATATTTTATGGGTGTTAAGGCACAAGAAAGTAGATGAACACGTGGTGGGCATCATCCAGAACGCCTACGATCGGTGTACGACCTCGTTCAAAAGCAATGGCGAGTCGACTCGAGAAATTAGCATACGTGTTGGTGTCAAACAGGGTGACCCCATGTCACCCCTGCTCTTCAATCTTGCCATGGACCCTTTGATATGCACCCTAGAGTCACACGGAGTTGGGTACTCCATTGATACCGACCACGTGACAGCTCTTGCGTTTGCTGATGATTTGGTGTTGGTGAGCGAATCTTGGGTTGGTATGGCCGCCAATCTAGCGATCTTGGAATCATTTTGTGGGCTATCGGGATTGGAGGTTCAGGCCAGAAAGTGCCAGGGCTTCATGATAAGCCCAACCAAAGATTCATATACGGTGAACAACTGCGACCCATGGACTATCAAAAATAAAGATGTCCATATGATCCAACCTGATGAATCAACGAAATACCTTGGTCTGAAAATTGGCCCTTGGACTGGCACTATACAGCCTGATCTACATTGTCAGCTAAAGACATGGATCTCGAAAATCGATGAGGCGCCTCTGAAGCCAACTCAGAAGGTTGAACTACTCAATGCCTATGCCCTACCCAGATTGTTATATCCTGCAGACCACTCGGACTGCAAGCAATCAACTCTCCGTGGGTTGGACCAAGAGATTAGAAAGGCGGTAAAAGGATGGCTCCACCTTCCCGCTTCAACTTGTGATGGACTGTTATATGCCAGAGCCCGAGACGGAGGCCTTGCCATCTTGAAACTGGAAAAAACAATCCCTTCGGTTCAAGTTAGAAGGCTGCAACGTATAGCAAACTCGTCCGATGCTATCACCCGTAATATTGTGTCCTCGCAGGGTATGGAGGAAGAATACCGTAATTTGTGGGTACGAGCAGGGGGTGACAGTGATGCAATCCCAACATTCGTTCTCAGGGACTCGGTGTCAAAAGAACCTGTATATCCGAGACCCTGCGATTGGAGGGAGCATGAATTTCAGAGATGGTGCGAAAAGCCGGTTCAAGGAAGGGGCATTGTAAACTTTGCGCATGATAGAATCAGTAATGCTTGGTTGAGGCCATGGTGCGGCTTTAAACAATGCTTCTTTATCGCAGCACTACAACTAAGGGCAAATATTTACCCAACAAGAGAAAGCTTGAACAGAGGCAGAGATGGGGCCTTACGTTCCTGCAGGAAATGCTCTGCCAGACTCGAGTCCCTTTCGCACATTCTCGGTCAATGTCCTGCAGTACAGAAAGCAAGAATTGCGCGACATAACAAGATCAGTAACATTCTGGCAGACGAAGCGGCTAGATTGGGCTGGTCTGTATACAAAGAGCCACGGTTCATATCCGAGACGGGAGAGATGAGAAAGCCTGACCTCGTGTTTGCAAAAGATGAGGAGGCGGTTGTGATCGATGTCACCGTCCGTTTTGAGCTTTCAAAGAATACCTTGTCAGATGCTGCCTCGCACAAAGTTTCGTACTATACCCCTCTTGGTGATCAAGTCAAAGTGCTGACGAAGGCTAGCAAGGTCACATTCTTTGGATTCCCGGTTGGGGCAAGAGGAAAGTGGCCCCTTGAGAATAACGAGGTACTTACCTCCCTGGGCTTGACCAAACCCAGAACGACATCACTGGCCAAGATGATTTCCCGCAGAACGCTGCTTTTCTCTCTTGATATTCTGAGAATGTTCTGTGGAAATTATGCGGTCTATGAACAGTCATAGACAACCTCCGAAACAAATAATAGTTTTGTTTTAAGATGTCATTTGTTTTAGATTGATTTTGTTATTTTCGAAGGTGAAGTCGGTTTTTATTTCATTTTACTATTTTCCACAATTTAGATTGTTATTTTCCAAGACGGAGTCTTGGTTCTTTTTTTTATTGTTAGTTTTTTTTTTTAACACGTCGTATTTGTTACTTTAGAGCTTAGAGGGGACTTTATTTTCGCCTTACTATTTTCTGCCTACAAAGAAGATTAAAAATAAGCTTTTTTCAAGATGGTTTTGTTATTTTCCAAGGTGAAGTCTTGGTATTCTTATTTTACTATTTTCCATAAAGAAGACCTTTCTTTTAGATTTTGTTATTTTCCAAGACGAAGACTTGGTATTTTTATTATATTGCTATTTTTTACACGAAGCTTATTCAAGAGCACTTATATAGATTAGACTTTGTTATTTTAATTCTTTATTTTTGGACTACATCAGTTCGAGAGTCCTGTAACTTACTATTTTCTGCCTACAAAGAAGATTAGAAATAAGCTTTATTTAAGATGTTTTAGATTAGATTTTGTTATTTTCCAAGGTGAAGTCTTGGTTTTTTTTATTTTACTATTTTCCACAAAGAAGACTTTTCTTTTCTTTTAGATTTTGTTATTTTCCAAGACGAAGACTTGGTATTTTTTTGCTATTTTTTACAGGAAGCTTTATTCAAGAGCACTTATATAGATTAGACTTTGTTATTTTAATTCTTTATTTTTGCACTACATCAGTTCGAGAGAAGACTACAAACCAGCTTTATTTAAGATGTTTTAGATTAGATTTTGTTATTTTCCAAGGTGAAGTCTTGGTTTTTTATTTTACTATTTTCCACAAAGAAGACTTTTCTTTTAGATTTTGTTATTTTCCAAGACGAAGACTTGGTATTTTTTTATTGCTATTTTTTTACACGAAGCCTATTCAAGAGCACTTATATAGATTAGACTTTGTTATTTTAATTCTTTATTTTTGGACTACATCAGTTCGAGAGTCCTGTAACTTACTATTTTCTGCCTACAAAGAAGATTACAAATAAGTTTATTTAAGATGTTTTAGATTAGATTTTGTTATTTTCCAAGGTGAAGTCTTGTTTTTTTTTATTTTACTATTTTCCACAAAGAAGACTTTTCTTTTCTTTTAGATTTTGTTATTTTCCAACACGAAGACTTGGTTTTTTTTATATTGCTATTTTTTTTTTTTACACTGCTTTATTCAAGAGCGCTTATATAGATTAGACTTTGTTATTTTAATTCTTTATTTTTGGAATACATCAGTTTGAGAGTCCTGTAACGTACTTTTTTCTGCCTACAAAGAAGACTACAGACAAGCTTTATTTAAGATGTTTTAGATTAGATTTTGTTATTTTCCAAGGTGAAGACTTGGTTTTTTTATTTTACTATTTTCCACAAAGAAGATTTTTCTTTTAGATTTTGTTATTTTCCAAGACGAAGACTTGGAATTTTTTTTATTGCTAGTTTTTTTTATATGTTACTTCAGAGCATAGAGAGGACTTTATTTTTACCTTACTATTTTCTGCCTTCAAAGAAGATTAAAAATAAGCTTTATTCAACATTACTTATATAGATTAGACTTTGTTATTTTAATTCTTTATTTTTTGGAGTACATCAGTTCGAGAATCCGGTAACCTTACCGACTCTACTCCTTGTTGCCATTGATGCACGGCAGCAGGGATTCGATAATACACGGCATCCCAGTCAGGGACCAGCTTGATGATGCTGGATCTGCGTTGGATACACCAGCATGGGAGTACAATACGGTTATTGAC
>NW_027422694.1:10000-12500 GCF_048934315.1 Petromyzon marinus | reverse complement strand
TGGTAGATTGCAGGCAATTACCTTCTCAGCAGTGTGCATGATACGCTGCAGTCTGCTCTTGTCCTTGGCAGTGGCAGCAGCGTACCAGACGGTTATGGAGGAGGTGAGGATGGATTCAATGATCGCTGTATAGAATTGCACCATCATTGTCTTTGGCAGGTTGCATTTCTTCAGCTGCCGTCGAAAGTACATCCTCTGTTGAGCTCTCTTGGCGAGGGAGCTGATGTTCAGTTCCCACTTGAGGTCCCGGCAGAGAATAGTGCCCAGGAAGCGGAAGGACTCCACAATTTTGACTGCGGAGTCTAACAGGGTGATGGCGGTGAGTGGGGCTGTATTCTTCCTGAAGTCCACAACCATCTCAACTGTCCTTAGAGCATTTAGCTCTAAGTTGTTCTGGCTACACCAGGTCACCAGGTTGTCAGCTTCCCACCTATAGTCAGACTCATCCCCACCAGAGATCAGCCCAATGAGGGTGGTGTCGTCCGACAAACTTCAAGAGTTTGACGGACAGATGATTGGAGGCGCAGCTGTTGGTATACAGGGAGAAGAGCAGTGGGCAAAGGACGCAGCCCTGAGGAGTTCCCGTGCTGATGGACCTGGAGTCAGAGACTTCTGTTCCCGGCTTAACGCACTGCTTCCTGTCAGAGAGGAAGTCTGTGATCCACCTGCAGGTGGAGTAGGGCACGTTCAGCTGGAAGAGCTTGTCCTGAAGCAGGGCAGGGATGATGGTGTTGAAGGCAGAGCTGAAGTCCACAAACAGGATCCTGGCGTAGGATGCTGGGGCGTCCACATGCTGTAGGGTGAAGTGGAGGGCCATGTTAACTGCGTCGTCCACAGACCTGTTGGCTCTGTAGGCAAACTGAAGGGGGTCCAGGAGAGGGTCTGTGATGGCTTTGAGGTGTGCCAGGAGCAGGCGCTCAAAAGACTTCATTACCACAGATGTAAGGGCGACCGGTCTGTAATCATTTAGTCCTGTTGGCCTTAGCTTTTTGGGCACAGCGATGATGGTGGAGGACTTGAGACAGGCTGGTACATGGCATGTCTCCAGGGAGGTGTTAAAGATGTTGGTGAACACCGGAGACAGCTGGCCAGCGCAGTGCCTGAGGGTGGCTGGAGAGACAGAGTCCGGCCCGGCTGCTTTGCGTGGATTCTGCCTCTTGAAAAGCCCATTAACTTCTCCCTCCTGAAAGGAGAGAGTCGTTTCTGTAGTATGGGTGGGGGATGGGGCCTCTTGGGTGGGAAGGGGTGGTTCAGGACAGTCCAATTGTCTTTCAAATCTACGGTAGAACTCGTTCAGGTCGTTGGCTAGGCGGGAGTCGTTAGTGGTGTGGGGCGCTCTGGGTTTGTAGTTGGTGATGTGCCTGAGCCCTTTGGCAGACAGAAGCAGCGTCGTTAGTAGAGAACTGGTGTTTTAGTGTCTCTGAGTACAGTCGTTTAGCCTCTCTCACCGCTTTGCTAAACCTGTTCTTCGACTCCTTGAATCTGTCTCTATCCCCACTCCTAAACGCTTCCTCCTTCTCCAACCTCAACCTTTTGAGCTTTGCTGAGAACCAGGGCTTGTTGTTGTTAAAGTTCACCCTGGTACGTGTTGGGATACAGCAGTCCTCACAGAAGCTGATGTACACAGCCTCTGTGAGTTCATCCAGACTATTGGTAGCAGTCGTGAACATATCCCAGTCAGTACAGTCTAAGCACGCCCGCAAATCTTCCACAGCCTCACTGGTCCACTGTTTAGATGTCCTCACAGCAGGTTTACAGAGTTTTAGTTGCTGCCTGTATGCACGAATCAGGTGGACCAAGGGAGTTCTGTGCGAGCCGAACAGCCCCGTGACCCACAAGAGAAACATCCCCGCCAAATTCGAGCGTTTGACGGGGTCTATCCGTGAAAAAATATTCACGTTTTTGAGTGCACATGCATTTCTGCTGCAAATGCCTCTGGAAGTTTCATGCCGTTCGTATGCCAATTGTGGCAACACGAAAATGACCCGTTTTCCCATTCCGAGGGATTTCTGTGCGACCCTAACTAACAGCGCCCGTGAGCCACAAGAGAGACATCCCCGCCAATTTATAGCGTTTCACGGGGTCTATCCGTGAAAAATATAGACGTTTTTGAGTGCACATGCATTCCTGCTGCAAATGCCTCTGGAAGTTTCATGCCGTTCCTATGCAATGTGGCCACACAAAAATGACCCCTTTTCCCATTCCGAGGCATTTCTGTGCGACCCTAACAGCCCCGTGAGCCACAAGAGAGACATCCCCGCCAACTTCTAGCGTTTGACGGGGTCTATGCGTGAAAAATATTAAAATTTTTGAGTGCACGTGCCTTTCTGCTGCAAATGCCTCTGGAAGTTTCATGGCGTTCCTATGCAATGTGGCAACACGAAAATGACCCCTTTTCCCATTCCGAGGGAGTTCTGTGCCACCCTAACAGCCCCGTGAGCCACAAGAGACACATCCCCGCCAATTTCTAGCGTTTCACGGGGTCTATCCGTGAAACATA